>NW_028296886.1:0-218712 GCF_055471065.1 Atractosteus spatula
CGAGGCGCGGGAAAGTGCACGGAGGGAGCACGGGAACGGGGAGGGGGAGAGAGAGAGACACAGAGACGCACAGATGGACGAGAGACGAGACCGGAGAGGAAGGAGCTCCGGTCCACCTCGCTTGCTTGCTAGCTACGTCTGTCTTTTCACCGCTGAGAGAAGGTAGTGCACCGTTCCCGGAGGCGCTGCAATACCGGGCCGATGCGTGGAGAGGACGGAGCAAGCTCCTGATCCAGCTCCCTGTTCCAAAAATCCGTTTAATATGTGGTCCCCCGATGGGGGACGTATCAGATATTAAACTGATAAGAACAGATTTTTTTTTTTTTATGTTTTTATTACAAAAATAACAAACTACAACACACCAAGGTAAGACAACAACAACATTTCCACCATTCAAACAAAAAGAACAAATCAGCCCCCCCTTGGAACAATAGCAACACCCCATATGATATTACACTCCACAGTCAAGATCAAAAATCAGAAAGCCACAAAGTATAAATAAGACAATATTCATATGAGTTCAAACAGAAACCCTCCAAAACACAGTCACCGAAAATATTTACACAAATTCCTTACATTACCATAATCCCGCCCAGTATGCAAAATTAATCCCTCCTCCATCCCCAACATTTCCATTATTATTATAAAACCAAGAAATACAGAAACAAAACCATACACAGAAAAACAATTCAACACCCCAAAGAAATTAACCCCTTCCACCTTTCTTTTGCCGCTGCAAAACCCCACCTCAGGATGTCCCACCGGACACGTCTGCTGACATCGTTTTTGACTTTACAAATTACCGACACGGCTGTAACACTACCGCCGTGCTCCACCAGCTCCTTCCTAGCTGCCCATATATAAAACTTAACTAAACTTAGTATAAACCATAACAAAAATTCTTTGTTCCATTTCCTCGCTCCCTTTATTCCTCGAATCACCACCCGGCTCGTTAAAACAAAATCAAGGGCGACTTTCTGCAAGAGCTCCTCGCAGTGACCCCACACCCTTTGGGCGAAAACACAACCCCAGAATACATGTAGTAGGGTCTCCACCTCAGAACAGTCGGGATGCGGGCACTTGTCCTGCCTGGACAATCCATGCCTGTGGAGCGTGTCCCTCACGGGCAACCTGTTCCAGAGCAACCGCCAGTTGAGGTCCTTGAGTCTGTGTTCTAGACCCACCGGCTGGATCTGCCTCCACTCCTCCTCCGACACCCCCACGACCGCAGGTTCCCCCTTCTCCATAATAACCCTATACATTTGCCTATGGTCCGTTGAACCCAAGCCCTTCCTGAACTCCGGATGTTTCTGGAGCCACACCACAGCATGCCTATAATGCCAAGGCAGCTTTTGTGCCTTCGGCGTTGTGTTCGTCCACACTACCAGGTGTTTCATCGTAGCTGCGAACCACAAACGAATAAAACAAACACAGAGGTGATCCGGGTCTTCGTATAGGGTTTTACACAGATTTGCAATGAAAATAGTGTCTAACTTCAACGGGAAGTCCGGAACAGCCCTACCACCCCCCTCCACTGGCCTGCACATGTCCGCCCTCCTTATATACTCATGCGTTCCACTCCAAACGAAGTGGAAGACCGCCCTCACCAGGTCTCGGCGGAGCCGAGCAGGCAGGGGGAACACGCAGGCCAAGTGAAGCAGCAGTGGCAGTACGTCCACCTTTAAAACTAGCACTTTCCCCGTGTATGTCAGCGACCTATTCAACCACAGGCCCATCTTTTGCTTAACCTTCCCCATCCTCAGGTCCCAATTGATCCTGGCCGAGTCCTGTGTATGGTAGAGAACTCCCAAAATCTTCACCGGCCCCGTCACCAAGGTAAGACCACCCGCCACATCTTGTCGTTCTTTCCACTTGCCAAAATATTTAACAGTACATTTTGACGTGTTCAAAAAAGCACCTGTCCCTCTGGTCTGACTCTCTACTATCTGTAGTACTTGTGAAAGACTGCTGTCAGTGGTAAGAAACAACGAAATATCGTCCGCATAGGCAGCTATTTTTGCCTGTGCTCCCCCACTCCCCGGGACCACCACCCCTTCCACCCGGGGATCACCTCGAATCAGATGTAGAAAGGGTTCTATGTAGAGCACGTACAATAAGGGGGACAGAGGGCATCCTTGCCTCACCCCGCACCTGACTGGAATACCCATGCCTAGCTTACCATTAATGCATACCCTTGAGATGACATTGTTATACAAAACCTTGATCCATCTAATGAAGCCTTCGTCCAACCCCACTCTTTCCATCACCTCCCAAAGGAAAGTGTGATGTACCCGATCGAAAGCCTTGTTCTGATCAAGGTTCACAAGCATCATCTCAAGGTTCCTGTCTTCCACCCATTCTATCACGTCTCTGATCAACTGCAGGTTCCACTTTACGTTTCTGCCCTCCACACTGCAGGTTTGATCCCTACTCACCAGATCCGGCATCACCTTCCTCAGCCGTCTCCCCAATACTCTGGCCAAGATCTTATAATCGGTGCAGAGTAATTGGATCGGCCTCCAGTTCTCCAGATCTTCTTTATCCCCTTTCTTATAAACCAGAGACATGATACCAGTCCTCATCGTTCTTCCTAACTCACCCTCCTTCAGGACTTCATTATAGACCTCCAACAGCACCGGTAGTAACCTGTCCCGGAAGGTGACATAAAAATCTGTAGGAAGCCCGTCAATCCCAGGGGTAGTACCTTTTCGCAGGCCACCAATGGCTTCTCCTATCTCCGTCAGTGTTAGATCCCCACACACACCTTCCACACCAACCGTCTTCCTGTCGAAACCCACCAACCACTCATCCCACAAGCTCGCATCCACTGGTTTCTCTGAAAATAAAAACCTGTAAAAATTAGTTGCACACCTCACCATGCCTTCTATATCTCTGACAATGGACCCATCTTCTCTCCTCAGACCCTCAAAGAGAGTCTTCTTCTGTCTGGCTCGGACCGAGCCGAAGAACTGAGCTGAGCACTTCTCCTCGCCCTCCATCAGGGTGCCCTTAAGCCTAAACAAAAAATCCTTCGCTCGCTCTAACCAAAGTTCTTTCAGCCTGAGCTTGAGCTCTGAAACTTTTGCCATATCAAAAGCACCGCCCTGGTTGGAAGCCACATACAGATCTTCAAGTTCCTGCTGCAATCTCTCAAGCTCTCTTCTCTCTGCTACTTTCTTTTGGCAACAGTAGGAAATAGAAGCTTTGGAGATAGCCCTTTTACAGGCCTCCCACCAAAGAACCGCTGTCGGGTACCTCCCCCTCTGTAACTGGAAGCGTTCCAAAAGCGCAACTATCATGCTCTGATAATCGGCTTCCAATAACACTTTCGTGTTCAGCTTCCAGTAATTTGATTTAGGGTCCATACCATCTGGTATCAGATCAACCGACAGCAACAGATGATCTGAAAACCAAACCGGGGTAACCTGTGCCGCCTGTGTCAACCCACGCAGGGTGGTGAAGATATAATCCAGTCTTCTAAAAACACCCCTTCCGTTACTCCATGTGTGCATTCTCCCTCTCTGACTAAGATCTTTATGACCGTCCTTTAAATGAAACCGTGATATTAATTCCTTAAAACTACCCACACTCGCACCACTCACGTCACACACATCCATATTAAAATCCCCTCCCATCACCACCACCCTATTAGTAAACAGATGTGGCTCAAGATCTCTTAAAAACGCCGCCTGGAGCCGCCTTTCGGCAGGCCCGTAGACAGCTATCAGACGGACCTGCAGTCCGTCCCATACACCATCTACGACCATAAGCCTTCCCGGGACTATGATATTGACATCGTTAGCCGTGAAATTCGGGGTTCCACAAAGGATCCCAATTCCAGACGAGTGCACTCCCCCTACGCTCCACCAAGACTCCCCTTTAACCCAATCTCTCTTAAAGGTGGCAATATCACCTCTCGTGCCTAAATGTACCTCCTGCAGGAAACAAAAGCCGAATTGGCGCGCTTCTAAATATTTAAAGACGCCAATCCGCTTAACATGATTTTTAAGCCCTCTGGCGTTAACCGTACATACTGTGCGACTCATGTTGGATCAAAAGGAGTCCGCAGCTGTAACCCGTCTCCCAAACTAAAGTCACTTTGTATTCCGATAGGGCTAAGGACATTCTCCATCCCACTTGGAACCTGCGGGGACCCCTCCCCCAGGGATGATGGACTTACCCCAGGATCATCGGAGGTCAGAAGGTGGGTACCGCCGTCTTTCCCGGACTGTTCTGAGGTCTCCGAAACAGAAACTTCCTGTTCCACCACTATGTCCCCTTGGCCCGGGGGTATGGGGTCATCGAGCGTACTAACCGCGGCTGAGGCTTCCAAGGGGTCAGCCTCCTTACCCAGCTCTTCACCCCCCTCCCTCTGTTCCCCTTCCTCCCCACCCCCCCCTTCCCTGCCCCCTTCCCCTTCCCCTTCCCCCTCTACACCCTCCTCCACCCCTTCCTCCTTCCTACCCCCTTTCTTACCCTCCCCCCTCGCCCTCTTTACAGCAATCGCCTTTTTACGTCTCGGCCTTCTCTGTCCACTCTCTCCATCTTCTACCTTCTGGACCTCGACGTCGCTGGTTTCCGAGTCCTCCTCGGAATCTAGGACCTGGAAACGATTGGTCACCGTCTCAAACAAGCACACGTCAGACCTCATTCTTCTCTTTTCAGCCGCCGACTTCCTCTTTGTGGCCCTGCTCGGCTGGATGGACCACTCCGGCGACCCCGATTCTGCCTCCTCCACCTGTTCGGCCCATGATGAGGTCCCCGGACGCGCCTCTTCAGGTACCTCGGTCGCCGTTGCTGGCTCCTCTGGTCTATCGCCTCTGTCCTCTCTTACGTCTGCACAAGGCCTCTGGGTGGTCGCAGCCTTCTGCGGTGGTCTGGTCTCGTCTCCCCTCGAGCCCTCCGCCGAGGTCCGCACCACATCTGCAAAACTCCGGCTCTTCCTCGGACAGACCCTGTAAACATGGCCTTCTGCCCCACATAGGTCACATGTCAAAACCTTGGTGCAATCCTTTGTGTCATGAGTTGTGGCCTTACACTTTCGACACACACCACCGGGACAGTTCATAGCCACATGTCCTCTCTGAAAACATTTCTTACATGTCACAGGTTGGCCCGGGTAAAAGAGGTAACCCCTATTAGGCCCTATTGAAAAATAAGCCGGGGGGTGAACCACACCCTCGCCCTCAGACGGCTTAGGTCTCAGCCTCACCGTATAGCGCCTCTTACCAGTCCACACTCTGAGGACGTCTAAATCTTTCTGGCCTTCTCCCTGGACATCCACGAACCTGGATAAAAAGGTAATTATGTCCCTTTCTGGTACCCGGTGGTTAAACAAATGAATTGTCAAAGTCCTGAGTTCCCTGGCGAACAACGGCTCTATCAGGAACTCATTAAGTGGAGCCACCTCCTTTCCCTCGCACACTCTCTCCCAAGCCTTCTCACAAAGTTCGTCGCTCGCGAGAGACAGGTCGTAAATCCCTCGAACCGGGAAGTCTTGCAAACAATCGATGTCCTTCAACTCGATCCCCAAAGCCTTCATCAGGACCACTCGTTCAAACCGCTCACGGTTCATCCAGTCCTTCTTCCTCTCCGCATCCTTCACCACAAAGCGCACTGTGCACCGCATCAGCCCCTCACGGGACAGAGGGTGCACAGCCGCCGGACCGCGGGCCCGCTCACCACCGCCGACCGCCGTCATCTTGGAGGCCCCACTTCGCCCCCTGGGCTCAACCCAGGGCGACTACCCGTGGTGACCTTTGGTGGACGTCTGCTCCGGTCTTCTGGTGGTAAGGATCCGCCCGTCTGGTCTGGTCTGGTTCCGCCGTTCGTCGTCTTCTCCTTCTCCTCCTCGCCTTCGTCGTCTTCACCTTTTGACAAGTCCTCGGACCGCGGTCATGCCACGTATCGTCGGAACTTGGCCAAAAGGCCGAGAAGCGATGCCCGACGCCGGCCTTGGGCGGGCGCGCGGGCGTCCGGCTGGCGCGCAGCGGCGCAGGCCGACGCCTCTGGAGCCCGGTCCGCACGCGGCTGCCGGCCGCCCGGACTCCGCTCTCCCCCTCTCTTGCCTGCCTGCTTGCTCGCCTGCCTGCCCGCCAGTCCCGGGCGGGGGCCCTGCTCTTTGATCTCCTGTCAACGGCCCGACAACGACCGCAGCCGCGGGGGGCGCCAGCCGGCCGGCCTCCTTAGCTTAGGCCCCTCCCACCAGCAGCAGCCGTGCCGAGTGAGCTGCAAGCGAAAGCGGACCGTCGGCACCTGCGGGCAGAGGCAAGGGGCAGCGCTCTCTCGGGAGGGACGGGGACACACACACACCTGCCTGCCTGCCGAAAAAAAGAAAGAAAAGGTGTATATACTAAGTTTTTTGGAGGGAAAACGGCCGGCTGTCGAAAGGGGCCCGCCTGCAAGGACGGGGACACACACACACACACACACACACACACACACACACACACACACAAGCCACGCCTGCCTCCCTGGAAAAAGGAGGAAAAAACTAAGTTTTTTGGAGGGAAAACGCACGGGAGCCGAAAAGGGGGCCGGCCTGCTTGCCGAGAGAGTCGAGGCGCGGGAAAGTGCACGGAGGGAGCACGGGAACGGGGAGGGGGAGAGAGAGAGACACAGAGACGCACAGATGGACGAGAGACGAGACCGGAGAGGAAGGAGCTCCGGTCCACCTCGCTTGCTTGCTAGCTACGTCTGTCTTTTCACCGCTGAGAGAAGGTAGTGCACCGTTCCCGGAGGCGCTGCAATACCGGGCCGATGCGTGGAGAGGACGGAGCAAGCTCCTGATCCAGCTCCCTGTTCCAAAAATCCGTTTAATATGTGGTCCCCCGATGGGGGACGTATCAGATATTAAACTGATAAGAACAGATTTTTTTTTTTTTTTTTTATTACAAAAGTATAAAACTTACATCAAAAATACATATACAGAGTCCAAGACATTAAACATTACCATCGTACATCATTGAAACAGAAAAACAGGGTTCAACACAAAATTACATACATATTCTTACAACAAAACTAAACCCTTCCACCTCTCCCGGGCAGCGTGATATCCCCACCTCTGTGTATCTCTTTTTATTCGGCATTTTATTTCATGTAGTACTTTCTGATAGACGCTGTGCACCGTTATTACTTTCCCCTTTTTAATCAGAATGTCCCGAGCCGTCCACATCTCTGCTTTAATCATACTTATTATCAACCATAGTAAAAAGTTGACGCTGCCCACTTTGCCCCCCCCCTTTATTCCATACAGCACTACTGCCATTGAGATACTAAAAGATTCGTCCAACAGCCTGAAGAAGCGATTACATTTCTTCCAAACTTTTTGTGCAAAACCACACTCCATTAAAGCATGTTTAATTGTCTCAGGGCTCTTACATCCCTCTCTTGGACATGTTGCAGACCTTGTCAATTTGTGCTTATAGAGCACTTCTCTAACCGGCAATCTTCCCCACACAATTCTCCAATTAAGATCAATAAACTTATGGTCCAAACCCCGTGGCTGGATTCGGGACCACACAGCTTCTTTTCCTCTCCGCTCTGCCGGAACCTTGGTTGTCTCTATTATTTGCTGGTATAGACATCTGTGTTTCAGTAATATCGAGGCGTCCCCCTTGTCCCAATATTTCCTCATCCACCCTGTTGCATGTTTATAATACCAGGGGAGGTCTCCCCCGTGCGGCACAGCGTTCGACCATGTCACCACCATTCTCATATGCTGCGCCAGCCAAAATCTCACAAAATACTGATAAGCATGATTCACAGGTGAGTTCAAAGCAACACACAGGTTAGACACATAGATACAGTCCAACTTCATTGGAAAGTCAGGGACTTCTCTGCCACCCTGTTCTATTTGTCGAACCATATCCACTCTTTTAATGTATTCGTATTTCCCTCCCCATATAAAACGAAACACCTCACCAACTAAAAGGCGTCTGTACCTTGCCGGCAGTGGGTACACGTATACCAAATACACTAAAAGCGGTAAAATGTCGACTTTCAAGATTAAAACCTTCCCAACTAGGGTCAGCTTTAACTTGCTCCATAATCCCAGCTTCCTTCTGACTTCCTTGATTCTAGAGGCCCAGTTGCATTGCCCCGATCCCCTCCGTAAAAAGTCAAGACCCAAGATCTTGATGGGTCCTGTACATAATCTAAAACCACTGGCCCACTGCTGTGATATCTCGCTAGAACCAAAAGCCTTCACCGTACTTTTCTCTGCATTTAGACAGGCGCCCGATGCTCTCGCAAAGACTTTAAAAACATCCAAAGCGAAGGTCAAACTAGATGTTGTGCCTGCTAATAAAGTTACATCATCTGCATACATGGTTAATTTAACTCTTTCGCCTCCGCTCCCAGGCAAGATCAAGCCATCTATTTTGTCCTCTCTTCTAATTGCACATGCGAAAGGCTCTATGTAGATCGCAAATAACAAAGGCGAGAGAGGGCAACCTTGCCTCACTCCGGCTTTCTGGTTGATAAAATCTCCTATCCAACCATTCACTGCCGCTCTGCTCCCCACGTCGTTGTATAGGGTTCTGATCCAGCTGATCACCGTTGGTCCAAAACCTAAGTTCTCCAAAACCAGCCATAAGAATTTGTGCGAGACCCTGTCAAAAGCCTTCTCCAGATCTAAGTTGGCTAATAATAGAGGAACCTTCCTCTGTTCAGCCCATGATACAGCATCCCTTAATAACTGCAGGGTCCATTTTCCCGACCTCCCTTTCACTCCACTAGTCTGGTCCTTGCCTATTATGCTCGGCATCACCTGAGCTACACGATAGACAAGCGCTTTTGCCATTATCTTATAATCAGCGCATAAAAGCGTTAGGGGCCTCCAGTTTTTCAAGGACGTACGGTCTCCTTTCTTAAAAATCAGGGTTAAAATGCCTTCCCTCATGGACTTACCCATACGTTCCTTGCTAAAAATCTCTTTTATTAGTTCCAAAAGAAAAGGGCCTAAAATTCTCCAGAAAGTGCCATAGAACTCTACTGGAATTCCATCGACCCCCGGCACCTTCCCCCTTTTCAGAGACTTCATCGCCTCTTCCAGCTCAAGCAGTTCAAAAGGTTTTTCCAAATCAGCTTTCTGTTCTTCTGACAGGGTTGTCTGCAAGTTCTGAAGTATCGCTCCCGCTGCTTCCCTTTCACTTACCTTTTCTGAAAAAAGGTTCCCATAAAAACTAGATACTTCTCGCAGCATTCCCTCTTGATCTGTAATCTGTCCACCACCAGAGTCAGAGACAGCTTGTAATACTCTCTTCTCCTGCCTCTTTCGAATCTTGTTAAAGAAAAAGGTAGAACATGTCTCATATTTTTCTAGAAACTCCACCCTCGCTCTGAACAGAAAATCTCTTGCCCTCTTCTCATAATACTCCTTTATCTGTTTGACAAGAGTTGTAACTTTTTTCTCACTAGAGGGCGCTGTACCATTTCCACTGTTATAGGCTTTCTCCAAATCTCTCTCGAGATTCTCTAATTCCTCCTTCTCCTCCTTCCTCCTCTCCCTACAGTATTTCCTGGAGATCTTTCCTATCACCATCTTGGCTTCTTCCCAGATCTCTACTAGAGATCTGTCGTCCGGTCTTTTATTCAGAAACCTTGTTAAAAACCTTTCCATCTTCTTTATGTACTTCGTTTCTTCCAGAACCGAACAATTTAATCTCCAGACCCCTCTTCCAAAATTAATTCCAAAATCCACTATCCCAACATTCACAACACAATGGTCAGAGAACCAAACTGGAGTGACTTTAACGGTTCCCACCTTGATTGTGCTAGATACGAAAACATAGTCTAGTTTTCTGCACACACCCCTCGTGTTGCTCCAGGTACATCCCACTTGGGGTGGGATACTCATTTTATGACTGTCCTTCAAACTGTACATTCTCAAAATATTCTTTACCTTTCGGGCATCCCCATCCTTCTCATTATCAATATCAATATTAAAATCCCCGCCAATCACTACAGCCTTGTTTGTCACACATAAAGGACCCAAATTAGTCAAGAAATCCCTCCTTTCCCTAATTGCAGCTGGAGCATACACACACACAAACCTACCGTCTATCCCGTTGACCCTCGCATCCACACACAACAACCTTCCCGGCTCACTCACCCTCACCTCTCCGCATTCCGTTTGAGGGTTCCCGAACAGGATCCCTACCCCGGTAGAGTTTACCTTTCCAATGCTCCACCTTGAGGGGCCACGGTCCCACAAGGCGGACAGCGTCTCCTTATCTCTTTCATCCTTGATATGTACCTCCTGTAAAAAACACACAGTCGGTTTCAAATCTCTGATATATTCAAAAACAGCCACTCTCTTAGCCCTATCACGCAGCCCTCGCACATTAATTGTCAAGATGCTGCTCATTGAAAAAAAGGGTTAAGTCCAGGCTTTTTGGGCTCTCCCCTCACCCTCTTTGATATATGCCTGTAATTCTGATCCGCATCTAATCACGTCCTCCTTCTTTTTACCTTCAAGGCTCATCCCCAGCACTTCCCTTCCACTATGATCAAAAGTGATCTTAACACTGCTGAACTGCCTGAGGATGTCCTTAATTTTCTCAAACCCTTTCGGGTATCTCACCCCCTCCCTGTACCATGTAGTTTGCTTAAGGAAAGCACTGGTGGTCTCGATATCAAGCCTCCAGAGGCTTCCTGTCTGCCACACCTTCCGGCGTAACTCCTCATACCTCCGCTGGCGGTCTTTCCTAGCTAAATCCCCAGCCTTTTGGGCCTCCCTATCCTTAATTAGGTCCACCAGAACCTGCTGCGCAGCCATAGCGGACTTCTGTTCCCTACTTGTGATCCTAATTAGGTTTTTGCCCTCTACTTCAAAGACCACGCCCTCTTGTACTAATTTAACCAAATTTGGGACAGATGTAAAATCAATCTGCCCCTCCTCATTTATTTTCTGCTCAGACAGAAAGTCCTCTGTCGCAGCCACTATCAGTCCAACTAAGCCACAGGGTCGTTTACTGTGGCCCAAAAAACTTTCTGTCTGTTTTTCAGGTTCCATACTTGTCTGAGGAGCCGTGTCAGCAACCACCTCAGGGGTTGAGACCTCCTCGCTACTTCCTCCCATTTCTAATTTCCTTTTTGCAGTTCCACCAGTTCGTTCCACCTCTTCTCTGACCCCTATGGTTTGCTCAATGTTGCTCATTATGTCCTGCATGGCCTCAAGGTTTTTGGCCGTCCGAGCAGCAATGTCCTCTACTGTTGCTGAACCATCTTCCGCGTCTACCTCTGGATCCGGGGTGGGACTTCTGCTCTCTAGCTCCCGATCTTCCACCGATTTCTGCCTCCCCCCGTCTGCTGCTTCTCTCCCTGTATCCTCCTCTGTTTCTTCTGACACTCCAGTCGCCTCCTCTCCCTTCTCTGTACCTGAAACAGAAAGGGACAAAGAAGGCCCAGCAACCCCAGACACGCCCCCTGCTGCCTCCCTGCTTACCGAGATATGGCTCAGAGGGCAGTCCTTATACAAATGGCCATTCTCCCCGCACAGGTTGCATGTCTTTGTCGCCTTGCAGTCTGCTCCCAGATGTCCCGTTTTCCCGCAGCGTTTGCACATCAGCTCCCTGCAATTAGCTGCGAAATGTCCCTCACCTCCACACCTCCTGCATGTCAGTGGTTGTCCCGGGTAACTGAGGTATCCACGATTCGCTCCAATAAAAAACATCGCAGGGGGATGCAAAAAACCGTCTTCTTGAGTGCTGGCAGTCCTCAAACGGGCAAAAAACCTAATCTTCCCTGTCCAATACCTATTTCTGTCCATTATTTTGGTTCCTTTGGCTGTTAAGTCCACAAAACGCTTCAGAAATACCTCAATGTCTTCTTCGGGCACATAGGGATTAAACATCTGGACAATCAGAGGTCTGTTTTCTCTTATAAACAAAGGTTCCACAATATAATCACATAATGGCTTCTCCTCTTTTTTAGTTTTGGCTGTCTCCCAGACTTTTTGGCAAACCGCTCTGCTGGTCAAGAACAGGTCATAGGTCTTTTTCCCCAAAAAATCTTGAAAACAATACACATCAGTGGGACTCAGACCAAAGACACCACGAATGATATCATCCCCAAAAATTTCTCTGTCCCTCAAAACTCTTTCTCCAGCTTCTTCCTTCTGCACAAACCTAATTGTGTGTCTCAACTGACCTTCACGACTGCCAGCGCCCTCTAGTGGTCTTCCCGCCGAACTTCTAGATGAAGCCGCAGCTGCTGCATAACTTCTTCCTCCCTCCTTCGCAGGTCCTTTTCCAGTTCTTCCACGGTCTTCTCCGGCCAGGGTCCTCCCTGCCGTATCAAAAGCGCCTTCAGGAGCCGGCTCCATCCCTCCGTCCTCTCCGCTCCGCCGCTCCATCTGGTGGGTTGTAGAAATCGTCCGCCGCCGCTGCCGCCGCCGCCGATGCTCTCCTCTCTCCTCTCCGCCGCTGCTCTCTCGGTCTCCCAGCTAAGTCCTCAGACCGCGGTCATGCCACGTATCTTCAGATCTTAGCCAAAAGGCCGAGAAGCGATGCCCGACGCCGGCCTTGGGCGGGCGCGCGGGCGTCCGGCTGGCGCGCAGCGGCGCAGGCCGACGCCTCTGGAGCCCGGTCCGCACGCGGCTGCCGGCCGCCCGGACTCCGCTCTCCCCCTCTCTTGCCTGCCTGCTTGCTCGCCTGCCTGCCCGCCAGTCCCGGGCGGGGGCCCTGCTCTTTGATCTCCTGTCAACGGCCCGACAACGACCGCAGCCGCGGGGGGCGCCAGCCGGCCGGCCTCCTTAGCTTAGGCCCCTCCCACCAGCAGCAGCCGTGCCGAGTGAGCTGCAAGCGAAAGCGGACCGTCGGCACCTGCGGGCAGAGGCAAGGGGCAGCGCTCTCTCGGGAGGGACGGGGACACACACACACCTGCCTGCCTGCCGAAAAAAAGAAAGAAAAGGTGTATATACTAAGTTTTTTGGAGGGAAAACGGCCGGCTGTCGAAAGGGGCCCGCCTGCAAGGACGGGGACACACACACACACACACACACACACACACACACACACACACACAAGCCACGCCTGCCTCCCTGGAAAAAGGAGGAAAAAACTAAGTTTTTTGGAGGGAAAACGCACGGGAGCCGAAAAGGGGGCCGGCCTGCTTGCCGAGAGAGTCGAGGCGCGGGAAAGTGCACGGAGGGAGCACGGGAACGGGGAGGGGGAGAGAGAGAGACACAGAGACGCACAGATGGACGAGAGACGAGACCGGAGAGGAAGGAGCTCCGGTCCACCTCGCTTGCTTGCTAGCTACGTCTGTCTTTTCACCGCTGAGAGAAGGTAGTGCACCGTTCCCGGAGGCGCTGCAATACCGGGCCGATGCGTGGAGAGGACGGAGCAAGCTCCTGATCCAGCTCCCTGTTCCAAAAATCCGTTTAATATGTGGTCCCCCGATGGGGGACGTATCAGATATTAAACTGATAAGAACAGATACTACACTTGATCTTAGCCAAAAGGCCGAGAAGCGATGCCCGACGCCGGCCTTGGGCGGGCGCGCGGGCGTCCGGCTGGCGCGCAGCGGCGCAGGCCGACGCCTCTGGAGCCCGGTCCGCACGCGGCTGCCGGCCGCCCGGACTCCGCTCTCCCCCTCTCTTGCCTGCCTGCTTGCTCGCCTGCCTGCCCGCCAGTCCCGGGCGGGGGCCCTGCTCTTTGATCTCCTGTCAACGGCCCGACAACGACCGCAGCCGCGGGGGGCGCCAGCCGGCCGGCCTCCTTAGCTTAGGCCCCTCCCACCAGCAGCAGCCGTGCCGAGTGAGCTGCAAGCGAAAGCGGACCGTCGGCACCTGCGGGCAGAGGCAAGGGGCAGCGCTCTCTCGGGAGGGACGGGGACACACACACACCTGCCTGCCTGCCGAAAAAAAGAAAGAAAAGGTGTATATACTAAGTTTTTTGGAGGGAAAACGGCCGGCTGTCGAAAGGGGCCCGCCTGCAAGGACGGGGACACACACACACACACACACACACACACACACACACACACACACACACACACACACAAGCCACGCCTGCCTCCCTGGAAAAAGGAGGAAAAAACTAAGTTTTTTGGAGGGAAAACGCACGGGAGCCGAAAAGGGGGCCGGCCTGCTTGCCGAGAGAGTCGAGGCGCGGGAAAGTGCACGGAGGGAGCACGGGAACGGGGAGGGGGAGAGAGAGAGACACAGAGACGCACAGATGGACGAGAGACGAGACCGGAGAGGAAGGAGCTCCGGTCCACCTCGCTTGCTTGCTAGCTACGTCTGTCTTTTCACCGCTGAGAGAAGGTAGTGCACCGTTCCCGGAGGCGCTGCAATACCGGGCCGATGCGTGGAGAGGACGGAGCAAGCTCCTGATCCAGCTCCCTGTTCCAAAAATCCGTTTAATATGTGGTCCCCCGATGGGGGACGTATCAGATATTAAACTGATAAGAACAGATACTACACTTGATCTTAGCCAAAAGGCCGAGAAGCGATGCCCGACGCCGGCCTTGGGCGGGCGCGCGGGCGTCCGGCTGGCGCGCAGCGGCGCAGGCCGACGCCTCTGGAGCCCGGTCCGCACGCGGCTGCCGGCCGCCCGGACTCCGCTCTCCCCCTCTCTTGCCTGCCTGCTTGCTCGCCTGCCTGCCCGCCAGTCCCGGGCGGGGGCCCTGCTCTTTGATCTCCTGTCAACGGCCCGACAACGACCGCAGCCGCGGGGGGCGCCAGCCGGCCGGCCTCCTTAGCTTAGGCCCCTCCCACCAGCAGCAGCCGTGCCGAGTGAGCTGCAAGCGAAAGCGGACCGTCGGCACCTGCGGGCAGAGGCAAGGGGCAGCGCTCTCTCGGGAGGGACGGGGACACACACACACCTGCCTGCCTGCCGAAAAAAAGAAAGAAAAGGTGTATATACTAAGTTTTTTGGAGGGAAAACGGCCGGCTGTCGAAAGGGGCCCGCCTGCAAGGACGGGGACACACACACACACACACACACACACACACACACACACACACACACACACACAAGCCACGCCTGCCTCCCTGGAAAAAGGAGGAAAAAACTAAGTTTTTTGGAGGGAAAACGCACGGGAGCCGAAAAGGGGGCCGGCCTGCTTGCCGAGAGAGTCGAGGCGCGGGAAAGTGCACGGAGGGAGCACGGGAACGGGGAGGGGGAGAGAGAGAGACACAGAGACGCACAGATGGACGAGAGACGAGACCGGAGAGGAAGGAGCTCCGGTCCACCTCGCTTGCTTGCTAGCTACGTCTGTCTTTTCACCGCTGAGAGAAGGTAGTGCACCGTTCCCGGAGGCGCTGCAATACCGGGCCGATGCGTGGAGAGGACGGAGCAAGCTCCTGATCCAGCTCCCTGTTCCAAAAATCCGTTTAATATGTGGTCCCCCGATGGGGGACGTATCAGATATTAAACTGATAAGAACAGATACTACACTTGATCTTAGCCAAAAGGCCGAGAAGCGATGCCCGACGCCGGCCTTGGGCGGGCGCGCGGGCGTCCGGCTGGCGCGCAGCGGCGCAGGCCGACGCCTCTGGAGCCCGGTCCGCACGCGGCTGCCGGCCGCCCGGACTCCGCTCTCCCCCTCTCTTGCCTGCCTGCTTGCTCGCCTGCCTGCCCGCCAGTCCCGGGCGGGGGCCCTGCTCTTTGATCTCCTGTCAACGGCCCGACAACGACCGCAGCCGCGGGGGGCGCCAGCCGGCCGGCCTCCTTAGCTTAGGCCCCTCCCACCAGCAGCAGCCGTGCCGAGTGAGCTGCAAGCGAAAGCGGACCGTCGGCACCTGCGGGCAGAGGCAAGGGGCAGCGCTCTCTCGGGAGGGACGGGGACACACACACACCTGCCTGCCTGCCGAAAAAAAGAAAGAAAAGGTGTATATACTAAGTTTTTTGGAGGGAAAACGGCCGGCTGTCGAAAGGGGCCCGCCTGCAAGGACGGGGACACACACACACACACACACACACACACACACACACACACAAGCCACGCCTGCCTCCCTGGAAAAAGGAGGAAAAAACTAAGTTTTTGGGAGGGAAAACGCACGGGAGCCGAAAAGGGGGCCGGCCTGCTTGCCGAGAGAGTCGAGGCGCGGGAAAGTGCACGGAGGGAGCACGGGAACGGGGAGGGGGAGAGAGAGAGACACAGAGACACACAGATGGACGAGAGACGAGACCGGAGAGGAAGGAGCTCCGGTCCACCTCGCTTGCTTGCTAGCTACGTCTGTCTTTTCACCGCTGAGAGAAGGTAGTGCACCGTTCCCGGAGGCGCTGCAATACCGGGCCGATGCGTGGAGAGGACGGAGCAAGCTCCTGATCCAGCTCCCTGTTCCAAAAATCCGTTTAATATGTGGTCCCCCGATGGGGGACGTATCAGATATTAAACTGATAAGAACAGATACTACACTTGATCTTAGCCAAAAGGCCGAGAAGCGATGCCCGACGCCGGCCTTGGGCGGGCGCGCGGGCGTCCGGCTGGCGCGCAGCGGCGCAGGCCGACGCCTCTGGAGCCCGGTCCGCACGCGGCTGCCGGCCGCCCGGACTCCGCTCTCCCCCTCTCTTGCCTGCCTGCTTGCTCGCCTGCCTGCCCGCCAGTCCCGGGCGGGGGCCCTGCTCTTTGATCTCCTGTCAACGGCCCGACAACGACCGCAGCCGCGGGGGGCGCCAGCCGGCCGGCCTCCTTAGCTTAGGCCCCTCCCACCAGCAGCAGCCGTGCCGAGTGAGCTGCAAGCGAAAGCGGACCGTCGGCACCTGCGGGCAGAGGCAAGGGGCAGCGCTCTCTCGGGAGGGACGGGGACACACACACACCTGCCTGCCTGCCGAAAAAAAGAAAGAAAAGGTGTATATACTAAGTTTTTTGGAGGGAAAACGGCCGGCTGTCGAAAGGGGCCCGCCTGCAAGGACGGGGACACACACACACACACACACACACACACACACACACACACAAGCCACGCCTGCCTCCCTGGAAAAAGGAGGAAAAAACTAAGTTTTTGGGAGGGAAAACGCACGGGAGCCGAAAAGGGGGCCGGCCTGCTTGCCGAGAGAGTCGAGGCGCGGGAAAGTGCACGGAGGGAGCACGGGAACGGGGAGGGGGAGAGAGAGAGACACAGAGACGCACAGATGGACGAGAGACGAGACCGGAGAGGAAGGAGCTCCGGTCCACCTCGCTTGCTTGCTAGCTACGTCTGTCTTTTCACCGCTGAGAGAAGGTAGTGCACCGTTCCCGGAGGCGCTGCAATACCGGGCCGATGCGTGGAGAGGACGGAGCAAGCTCCTGATCCAGCTCCCTGTTCCAAAAATCCGTTTAATATGTGGTCCCCCGATGGGGGACGTATCAGATATTAAACTGATAAGAACAGATACTACACTTGATCTTAGCCAAAAGGCCGAGAAGCGATGCCCGACGCCGGCCTTGGGCGGGCGCGCGGGCGTCCGGCTGGCGCGCAGCGGCGCAGGCCGACGCCTCTGGAGCCCGGTCCGCACGCGGCTGCCGGCCGCCCGGACTCCGCTCTCCCCCTCTCTTGCCTGCCTGCTTGCTCGCCTGCCTGCCCGCCAGTCCCGGGCGGGGGCCCTGCTCTTTGATCTCCTGTCAACGGCCCGACAACGACCGCAGCCGCGGGGGGCGCCAGCCGGCCGGCCTCCTTAGCTTAGGCCCCTCCCACCAGCAGCAGCCGTGCCGAGTGAGCTGCAAGCGAAAGCGGACCGTCGGCACCTGCGGGCAGAGGCAAGGGGCAGCGCTCTCTCGGGAGGGACGGGGACACACACACACCTGCCTGCCTGCCGAAAAAAAGAAAGAAAAGGTGTATATACTAAGTTTTTTGGAGGGAAAACGGCCGGCTGTCGAAAGGGGCCCGCCTGCAAGGACGGGGACACACACACACACACACACACACACACACACACACACACAAGCCACGCCTGCCTCCCTGGAAAAAGGAGGAAAAAACTAAGTTTTTGGGAGGGAAAACGCACGGGAGCCGAAAAGGGGGCCGGCCTGCTTGCCGAGAGAGTCGAGGCGCGGGAAAGTGCACGGAGGGAGCACGGGAACGGGGAGGGGGAGAGAGAGAGACACAGAGACACACAGATGGACGAGAGACGAGACCGGAGAGGAAGGAGCTCCGGTCCACCTCGCTTGCTTGCTAGCTACGTCTGTCTTTTCACCGCTGAGAGAAGGTAGTGCACCGTTCCCGGAGGCGCTGCAATACCGGGCCGATGCGTGGAGAGGACGGAGCAAGCTCCTGATCCAGCTCCCTGTTCCAAAAATCCGTTTAATATGTGGTCCCCCGATGGGGGACGTATCAGATATTAAACTGATAAGAACAGATACTACACTTGATCTTAGCCAAAAGGCCGAGAAGCGATGCCCGACGCCGGCCTTGGGCGGGCGCGCGGGCGTCCGGCTGGCGCGCAGCGGCGCAGGCCGACGCCTCTGGAGCCCGGTCCGCACGCGGCTGCCGGCCGCCCGGACTCCGCTCTCCCCCTCTCTTGCCTGCCTGCTTGCTCGCCTGCCTGCCCGCCAGTCCCGGGCGGGGGCCCTGCTCTTTGATCTCCTGTCAACGGCCCGACAACGACCGCAGCCGCGGGGGGCGCCAGCCGGCCGGCCTCCTTAGCTTAGGCCCCTCCCACCAGCAGCAGCCGTGCCGAGTGAGCTGCAAGCGAAAGCGGACCGTCGGCACCTGCGGGCAGAGGCAAGGGGCAGCGCTCTCTCGGGAGGGACGGGGACACACACACACCTGCCTGCCTGCCGAAAAAAAGAAAGAAAAGGTGTATATACTAAGTTTTTTGGAGGGAAAACGGCCGGCTGTCGAAAGGGGCCCGCCTGCAAGGACGGGGACACACACACACACACACACACACACACACACACACACACACACACACACAAGCCACGCCTGCCTCCCTGGAAAAAGGAGGAAAAAACTAAGTTTTTGGGAGGGAAAACGCACGGGAGCCGAAAAGGGGGCCGGCCTGCTTGCCGAGAGAGTCGAGGCGCGGGAAAGTGCACGGAGGGAGCACGGGAACGGGGAGGGGGAGAGAGAGAGACACAGAGACACACAGATGGACGAGAGACGAGACCGGAGAGGAAGGAGCTCCGGTCCACCTCGCTTGCTTGCTAGCTACGTCTGTCTTTTCACCGCTGAGAGAAGGTAGTGCACCGTTCCCGGAGGCGCTGCAATACCGGGCCGATGCGTGGAGAGGACGGAGCAAGCTCCTGATCCAGCTCCCTGTTCCAAAAATCCGTTTAATATGTGGTCCCCCGATGGGGGACGTATCAGATATTAAACTGATAAGAACAGATACTACACTTGATCTTAGCCAAAAGGCCGAGAAGCGATGCCCGACGCCGGCCTTGGGCGGGCGCGCGGGCGTCCGGCTGGCGCGCAGCGGCGCAGGCCGACGCCTCTGGAGCCCGGTCCGCACGCGGCTGCCGGCCGCCCGGACTCCGCTCTCCCCCTCTCTTGCCTGCCTGCTTGCTCGCCTGCCTGCCCGCCAGTCCCGGGCGGGGGCCCTGCTCTTTGATCTCCTGTCAACGGCCCGACAACGACCGCAGCCGCGGGGGGCGCCAGCCGGCCGGCCTCCTTAGCTTAGGCCCCTCCCACCAGCAGCAGCCGTGCCGAGTGAGCTGCAAGCGAAAGCGGACCGTCGGCACCTGCGGGCAGAGGCAAGGGGCAGCGCTCTCTCGGGAGGGACGGGGACACACACACACCTGCCTGCCTGCCGAAAAAAAGAAAGAAAAGGTGTATATACTAAGTTTTTTGGAGGGAAAACGGCCGGCTGTCGAAAGGGGCCCGCCTGCAAGGACGGGGACACACACACACACACACACACACACACACACACACACACAAGCCACGCCTGCCTCCCTGGAAAAAGGAGGAAAAAACTAAGTTTTTGGGAGGGAAAACGCACGGGAGCCGAAAAGGGGGCCGGCCTGCTTGCCGAGAGAGTCGAGGCGCGGGAAAGTGCACGGAGGGAGCACGGGAACGGGGAGGGGGAGAGAGAGAGACACAGAGACACACAGATGGACGAGAGACGAGACCGGAGAGGAAGGAGCTCCGGTCCACCTCGCTTGCTTGCTAGCTACGTCTGTCTTTTCACCGCTGAGAGAAGGTAGTGCACCGTTCCCGGAGGCGCTGCAATACCGGGCCGATGCGTGGAGAGGACGGAGCAAGCTCCTGATCCAGCTCCCTGTTCCAAAAATCCGTTTAATATGTGGTCCCCCGATGGGGGACGTATCAGATATTAAACTGATAAGAACAGATACTACACTTGATCTTAGCCAAAAGGCCGAGAAGCGATGCCCGACGCCGGCCTTGGGCGGGCGCGCGGGCGTCCGGCTGGCGCGCAGCGGCGCAGGCCGACGCCTCTGGAGCCCGGTCCGCACGCGGCTGCCGGCCGCCCGGACTCCGCTCTCCCCCTCTCTTGCCTGCCTGCTTGCTCGCCTGCCTGCCCGCCAGTCCCGGGCGGGGGCCCTGCTCTTTGATCTCCTGTCAACGGCCCGACAACGACCGCAGCCGCGGGGGGCGCCAGCCGGCCGGCCTCCTTAGCTTAGGCCCCTCCCACCAGCAGCAGCCGTGCCGAGTGAGCTGCAAGCGAAAGCGGACCGTCGGCACCTGCGGGCAGAGGCAAGGGGCAGCGCTCTCTCGGGAGGGACGGGGACACACACACACCTGCCTGCCTGCCGAAAAAAAGAAAGAAAAGGTGTATATACTAAGTTTTTTGGAGGGAAAACGGCCGGCTGTCGAAAGGGGCCCGCCTGCAAGGACGGGGACACACACACACACACACACACACACACACACACACACACACACACACACAAGCCACGCCTGCCTCCCTGGAAAAAGGAGGAAAAAACTAAGTTTTTGGGAGGGAAAACGCACGGGAGCCGAAAAGGGGGCCGGCCTGCTTGCCGAGAGAGTCGAGGCGCGGGAAAGTGCACGGAGGGAGCACGGGAACGGGGAGGGGGAGAGAGAGAGACACAGAGACACACAGATGGACGAGAGACGAGACCGGAGAGGAAGGAGCTCCGGTCCACCTCGCTTGCTTGCTAGCTACGTCTGTCTTTTCACCGCTGAGAGAAGGTAGTGCACCGTTCCCGGAGGCGCTGCAATACCGGGCCGATGCGTGGAGAGGACGGAGCAAGCTCCTGATCCAGCTCCCTGTTCCAAAAATCCGTTTAATATGTGGTCCCCCGATGGGGGACGTATCAGATATTAAACTGATAAGAACAGATACTACACTTGATCTTAGCCAAAAGGCCGAGAAGCGATGCCCGACGCCGGCCTTGGGCGGGCGCGCGGGCGTCCGGCTGGCGCGCAGCGGCGCAGGCCGACGCCTCTGGAGCCCGGTCCGCACGCGGCTGCCGGCCGCCCGGACTCCGCTCTCCCCCTCTCTTGCCTGCCTGCTTGCTCGCCTGCCTGCCCGCCAGTCCCGGGCGGGGGCCCTGCTCTTTGATCTCCTGTCAACGGCCCGACAACGACCGCAGCCGCGGGGGGCGCCAGCCGGCCGGCCTCCTTAGCTTAGGCCCCTCCCACCAGCAGCAGCCGTGCCGAGTGAGCTGCAAGCGAAAGCGGACCGTCGGCACCTGCGGGCAGAGGCAAGGGGCAGCGCTCTCTCGGGAGGGACGGGGACACACACACACCTGCCTGCCTGCCGAAAAAAAGAAAGAAAAGGTGTATATACTAAGTTTTTTGGAGGGAAAACGGCCGGCTGTCGAAAGGGGCCCGCCTGCAAGGACGGGGACACACACACACACACACACACACACACACACACACACAAGCCACGCCTGCCTCCCTGGAAAAAGGAGGAAAAAACTAAGTTTTTGGGAGGGAAAACGCACGGGAGCCGAAAAGGGGGCCGGCCTGCTTGCCGAGAGAGTCGAGGCGCGGGAAAGTGCACACGGAGGGAGCACGGGAACGGGGAGGGGGAGAGAGAGAGACACAGAGACGCACAGATGGACGAGAGACGAGACCGGAGAGGAAGGAGCTCCGGTCCACCTCGCTTGCTTGCTAGCTACGTCTGTCTTTTCACCGCTGAGAGAAGGTAGTGCACCGTTCCCGGAGGCGCTGCAATACCGGGCCGATGCGTGGAGAGGACGGAGCAAGCTCCTGATCCAGCTCCCTGTTCCAAAAATCCGTTTAATATGTGGTCCCCCGATGGGGGACGTATCAGATATTAAACTGATAAGAACAGATACTACACTTGATCTTAGCCAAAAGGCCGAGAAGCGATGCCCGACGCCGGCCTTGGGCGGGCGCGCGGGCGTCCGGCTGGCGCGCAGCGGCGCAGGCCGACGCCTCTGGAGCCCGGTCCGCACGCGGCTGCCGGCCGCCCGGACTCCGCTCTCCCCCTCTCTTGCCTGCCTGCTTGCTCGCCTGCCTGCCCGCCAGTCCCGGGCGGGGGCCCTGCTCTTTGATCTCCTGTCAACGGCCCGACAACGACCGCAGCCGCGGGGGGCGCCAGCCGGCCGGCCTCCTTAGCTTAGGCCCCTCCCACCAGCAGCAGCCGTGCCGAGTGAGCTGCAAGCGAAAGCGGACCGTCGGCACCTGCGGGCAGAGGCAAGGGGCAGCGCTCTCTCGGGAGGGACGGGGACACACACACACCTGCCTGCCTGCCGAAAAAAAGAAAGAAAAGGTGTATATACTAAGTTTTTTGGAGGGAAAACGGCCGGCTGTCGAAAGGGGCCCGCCTGCAAGGACGGGGACACACACACACACACACACACACACACACACACACACAAGCCACGCCTGCCTCCCTGGAAAAAGGAGGAAAAAACTAAGTTTTTGGGAGGGAAAACGCACGGGAGCCGAAAAGGGGGCCGGCCTGCTTGCCGAGAGAGTCGAGGCGCGGGAAAGTGCACGGAGGGAGCACGGGAACGGGGAGGGGGAGAGAGAGAGACACAGAGACACACAGATGGACGAGAGACGAGACCGGAGAGGAAGGAGCTCCGGTCCACCTCGCTTGCTTGCTAGCTACGTCTGTCTTTTCACCGCTGAGAGAAGGTAGTGCACCGTTCCCGGAGGCGCTGCAATACCGGGCCGATGCGTGGAGAGGACGGAGCAAGCTCCTGATCCAGCTCCCTGTTCCAAAAATCCGTTTAATATGTGGTCCCCCGATGGGGGACGTATCAGATATTAAACTGATAAGAACAGATACTACACTTGATCTTAGCCAAAAGGCCGAGAAGCGATGCCCGACGCCGGCCTTGGGCGGGCGCGCGGGCGTCCGGCTGGCGCGCAGCGGCGCAGGCCGACGCCTCTGGAGCCCGGTCCGCACGCGGCTGCCGGCCGCCCGGACTCCGCTCTCCCCCTCTCTTGCCTGCCTGCTTGCTCGCCTGCCTGCCCGCCAGTCCCGGGCGGGGGCCCTGCTCTTTGATCTCCTGTCAACGGCCCGACAACGACCGCAGCCGCGGGGGGCGCCAGCCGGCCGGCCTCCTTAGCTTAGGCCCCTCCCACCAGCAGCAGCCGTGCCGAGTGAGCTGCAAGCGAAAGCGGACCGTCGGCACCTGCGGGCAGAGGCAAGGGGCAGCGCTCTCTCGGGAGGGACGGGGACACACACACACCTGCCTGCCTGCCGAAAAAAAGAAAGAAAAGGTGTATATACTAAGTTTTTTGGAGGGAAAACGGCCGGCTGTCGAAAGGGGCCCGCCTGCAAGGACGGGGACACACACACACACACACACACACACACACACACACACAAGCCACGCCTGCCTCCCTGGAAAAAGGAGGAAAAAACTAAGTTTTTGGGAGGGAAAACGCACGGGAGCCGAAAAGGGGGCCGGCCTGCTTGCCGAGAGAGTCGAGGCGCGGGAAAGTGCACGGAGGGAGCACGGGAACGGGGAGGGGGAGAGAGAGAGACACAGAGACACACAGATGGACGAGAGACGAGACCGGAGAGGAAGGAGCTCCGGTCCACCTCGCTTGCTTGCTAGCTACGTCTGTCTTTTCACCGCTGAGAGAAGGTAGTGCACCGTTCCCGGAGGCGCTGCAATACCGGGCCGATGCGTGGAGAGGACGGAGCAAGCTCCTGATCCAGCTCCCTGTTCCAAAAATCCGTTTAATATGTGGTCCCCCGATGGGGGACGTATCAGATATTAAACTGATAAGAACAGATACTACACTTGATCTTAGCCAAAAGGCCGAGAAGCGATGCCCGACGCCGGCCTTGGGCGGGCGCGCGGGCGTCCGGCTGGCGCGCAGCGGCGCAGGCCGACGCCTCTGGAGCCCGGTCCGCACGCGGCTGCCGGCCGCCCGGACTCCGCTCTCCCCCTCTCTTGCCTGCCTGCTTGCTCGCCTGCCTGCCCGCCAGTCCCGGGCGGGGGCCCTGCTCTTTGATCTCCTGTCAACGGCCCGACAACGACCGCAGCCGCGGGGGGCGCCAGCCGGCCGGCCTCCTTAGCTTAGGCCCCTCCCACCAGCAGCAGCCGTGCCGAGTGAGCTGCAAGCGAAAGCGGACCGTCGGCACCTGCGGGCAGAGGCAAGGGGCAGCGCTCTCTCGGGAGGGACGGGGACACACACACACCTGCCTGCCTGCCGAAAAAAAGAAAGAAAAGGTGTATATACTAAGTTTTTTGGAGGGAAAACGGCCGGCTGTCGAAAGGGGCCCGCCTGCAAGGACGGGGACACACACACACACACACACACACACACACACACACACACAAGCCACGCCTGCCTCCCTGGAAAAAGGAGGAAAAAACTAAGTTTTTGGGAGGGAAAACGCACGGGAGCCGAAAAGGGGGCCGGCCTGCTTGCCGAGAGAGTCGAGGCGCGGGAAAGTGCACGGAGGGAGCACGGGAACGGGGAGGGGGAGAGAGAGAGACACAGAGACGCACAGATGGACGAGAGACGAGACCGGAGAGGAAGGAGCTCCGGTCCACCTCGCTTGCTTGCTAGCTACGTCTGTCTTTTCACCGCTGAGAGAAGGTAGTGCACCGTTCCCGGAGGCGCTGCAATACCGGGCCGATGCGTGGAGAGGACGGAGCAAGCTCCTGATCCAGCTCCCTGTTCCAAAAATCCGTTTAATATGTGGTCCCCCGATGGGGGACGTATCAGATATTAAACTGATAAGAACAGATACTACACTTGATCTTAGCCAAAAGGCCGAGAAGCGATGCCCGACGCCGGCCTTGGGCGGGCGCGCGGGCGTCCGGCTGGCGCGCAGCGGCGCAGGCCGACGCCTCTGGAGCCCGGTCCGCACGCGGCTGCCGGCCGCCCGGACTCCGCTCTCCCCCTCTCTTGCCTGCCTGCTTGCTCGCCTGCCTGCCCGCCAGTCCCGGGCGGGGGCCCTGCTCTTTGATCTCCTGTCAACGGCCCGACAACGACCGCAGCCGCGGGGGGCGCCAGCCGGCCGGCCTCCTTAGCTTAGGCCCCTCCCACCAGCAGCAGCCGTGCCGAGTGAGCTGCAAGCGAAAGCGGACCGTCGGCACCTGCGGGCAGAGGCAAGGGGCAGCGCTCTCTCGGGAGGGACGGGGACACACACACACCTGCCTGCCTGCCGAAAAAAAGAAAGAAAAGGTGTATATACTAAGTTTTTTGGAGGGAAAACGGCCGGCTGTCGAAAGGGGCCCGCCTGCAAGGACGGGGACACACACACACACACACACACACACACACACACACACACACACACACACAGCCACGCCTGCCTCCCTGGAAAAAGGAGGAAAAAACTAAGTTTTTGGGAGGGAAAACGCACGGGAGCCGAAAAGGGGGCCGGCCTGCTTGCCGAGAGAGTCGAGGCGCGGGAAAGTGCACGGAGGGAGCACGGGAACGGGGAGGGGGAGAGAGAGAGACACAGAGACACACAGATGGACGAGAGACGAGACCGGAGAGGAAGGAGCTCCGGTCCACCTCGCTTGCTTGCTAGCTACGTCTGTCTTTTCACCGCTGAGAGAAGGTAGTGCACCGTTCCCGGAGGCGCTGCAATACCGGGCCGATGCGTGGAGAGGACGGAGCAAGCTCCTGATCCAGCTCCCTGTTCCAAAAATCCGTTTAATATGTGGTCCCCCGATGGGGGACGTATCAGATATTAAACTGATAAGAACAGATACTACACTTGATCTTAGCCAAAAGGCCGAGAAGCGATGCCCGACGCCGGCCTTGGGCGGGCGCGCGGGCGTCCGGCTGGCGCGCAGCGGCGCAGGCCGACGCCTCTGGAGCCCGGTCCGCACGCGGCTGCCGGCCGCCCGGACTCCGCTCTCCCCCTCTCTTGCCTGCCTGCTTGCTCGCCTGCCTGCCCGCCAGTCCCGGGCGGGGGCCCTGCTCTTTGATCTCCTGTCAACGGCCCGACAACGACCGCAGCCGCGGGGGGCGCCAGCCGGCCGGCCTCCTTAGCTTAGGCCCCTCCCACCAGCAGCAGCCGTGCCGAGTGAGCTGCAAGCGAAAGCGGACCGTCGGCACCTGCGGGCAGAGGCAAGGGGCAGCGCTCTCTCGGGAGGGACGGGGACACACACACACCTGCCTGCCTGCCGAAAAAAAGAAAGAAAAGGTGTATATACTAAGTTTTTTGGAGGGAAAACGGCCGGCTGTCGAAAGGGGCCCGCCTGCAAGGACGGGGACACACACACACACACACACACACACACACACACACACAAGCCACGCCTGCCTCCCTGGAAAAAGGAGGAAAAAACTAAGTTTTTGGGAGGGAAAACGCACGGGAGCCGAAAAGGGGGCCGGCCTGCTTGCCGAGAGAGTCGAGGCGCGGGAAAGTGCACGGAGGGAGCACGGGAACGGGGAGGGGGAGAGAGAGAGACACAGAGACACACAGATGGACGAGAGACGAGACCGGAGAGGAAGGAGCTCCGGTCCACCTCGCTTGCTTGCTAGCTACGTCTGTCTTTTCACCGCTGAGAGAAGGTAGTGCACCGTTCCCGGAGGCGCTGCAATACCGGGCCGATGCGTGGAGAGGACGGAGCAAGCTCCTGATCCAGCTCCCTGTTCCAAAAATCCGTTTAATATGTGGTCCCCCGATGGGGGACGTATCAGATATTAAACTGATAAGAACAGATACTACACTTGATCTTAGCCAAAAGGCCGAGAAGCGATGCCCGACGCCGGCCTTGGGCGGGCGCGCGGGCGTCCGGCTGGCGCGCAGCGGCGCAGGCCGACGCCTCTGGAGCCCGGTCCGCACGCGGCTGCCGGCCGCCCGGACTCCGCTCTCCCCCTCTCTTGCCTGCCTGCTTGCTCGCCTGCCTGCCCGCCAGTCCCGGGCGGGGGCCCTGCTCTTTGATCTCCTGTCAACGGCCCGACAACGACCGCAGCCGCGGGGGGCGCCAGCCGGCCGGCCTCCTTAGCTTAGGCCCCTCCCACCAGCAGCAGCCGTGCCGAGTGAGCTGCAAGCGAAAGCGGACCGTCGGCACCTGCGGGCAGAGGCAAGGGGCAGCGCTCTCTCGGGAGGGACGGGGACACACACACACCTGCCTGCCTGCCGAAAAAAAGAAAGAAAAGGTGTATATACTAAGTTTTTTGGAGGGAAAACGGCCGGCTGTCGAAAGGGGCCCGCCTGCAAGGACGGGGACACACACACACACACACACACACACACACACACACAAGCCACGCCTGCCTCCCTGGAAAAAGGAGGAAAAAACTAAGTTTTTGGGAGGGAAAACGCACGGGAGCCGAAAAGGGGGCCGGCCTGCTTGCCGAGAGAGTCGAGGCGCGGGAAAGTGCACGGAGGGAGCACGGGAACGGGGAGGGGGAGAGAGAGAGACACAGAGACACACAGATGGACGAGAGACGAGACCGGAGAGGAAGGAGCTCCGGTCCACCTCGCTTGCTTGCTAGCTACGTCTGTCTTTTCACCGCTGAGAGAAGGTAGTGCACCGTTCCCGGAGGCGCTGCAATACCGGGCCGATGCGTGGAGAGGACGGAGCAAGCTCCTGATCCAGCTCCCTGTTCCAAAAATCCGTTTAATATGTGGTCCCCCGATGGGGGACGTATCAGATATTAAACTGATAAGAACAGATACTACACTTGATCTTAGCCAAAAGGCCGAGAAGCGATGCCCGACGCCGGCCTTGGGCGGGCGCGCGGGCGTCCGGCTGGCGCGCAGCGGCGCAGGCCGACGCCTCTGGAGCCCGGTCCGCACGCGGCTGCCGGCCGCCCGGACTCCGCTCTCCCCCTCTCTTGCCTGCCTGCTTGCTCGCCTGCCTGCCCGCCAGTCCCGGGCGGGGGCCCTGCTCTTTGATCTCCTGTCAACGGCCCGACAACGACCGCAGCCGCGGGGGGCGCCAGCCGGCCGGCCTCCTTAGCTTAGGCCCCTCCCACCAGCAGCAGCCGTGCCGAGTGAGCTGCAAGCGAAAGCGGACCGTCGGCACCTGCGGGCAGAGGCAAGGGGCAGCGCTCTCTCGGGAGGGACGGGGACACACACACACCTGCCTGCCTGCCGAAAAAAAGAAAGAAAAGGTGTATATACTAAGTTTTTTGGAGGGAAAACGGCCGGCTGTCGAAAGGGGCCCGCCTGCAAGGACGGGGACACACACACACACACACACACACACACACACACACACACAAGCCACGCCTGCCTCCCTGGAAAAAGGAGGAAAAAACTAAGTTTTTGGGAGGGAAAACGCACGGGAGCCGAAAAGGGGGCCGGCCTGCTTGCCGAGAGAGTCGAGGCGCGGGAAAGTGCACGGAGGGAGCACGGGAACGGGGAGGGGGAGAGAGAGAGACACAGAGACGCACAGATGGACGAGAGACGAGACCGGAGAGGAAGGAGCTCCGGTCCACCTCGCTTGCTTGCTAGCTACGTCTGTCTTTTCACCGCTGAGAGAAGGTAGTGCACCGTTCCCGGAGGCGCTGCAATACCGGGCCGATGCGTGGAGAGGACGGAGCAAGCTCCTGATCCAGCTCCCTGTTCCAAAAATCCGTTTAATATGTGGTCCCCCGATGGGGGACGTATCAGATATTAAACTGATAAGAACAGATACTACACTTGATCTTAGCCAAAAGGCCGAGAAGCGATGCCCGACGCCGGCCTTGGGCGGGCGCGCGGGCGTCCGGCTGGCGCGCAGCGGCGCAGGCCGACGCCTCTGGAGCCCGGTCCGCACGCGGCTGCCGGCCGCCCGGACTCCGCTCTCCCCCTCTCTTGCCTGCCTGCTTGCTCGCCTGCCTGCCCGCCAGTCCCGGGCGGGGGCCCTGCTCTTTGATCTCCTGTCAACGGCCCGACAACGACCGCAGCCGCGGGGGGCGCCAGCCGGCCGGCCTCCTTAGCTTAGGCCCCTCCCACCAGCAGCAGCCGTGCCGAGTGAGCTGCAAGCGAAAGCGGACCGTCGGCACCTGCGGGCAGAGGCAAGGGGCAGCGCTCTCTCGGGAGGGACGGGGACACACACACACCTGCCTGCCTGCCGAAAAAAAGAAAGAAAAGGTGTATATACTAAGTTTTTTGGAGGGAAAACGGCCGGCTGTCGAAAGGGGCCCGCCTGCAAGGACGGGGACACACACACACACACACACACACACACACACACACACACACACACACACACAAGCCACGCCTGCCTCCCTGGAAAAAGGAGGAAAAAACTAAGTTTTTGGGAGGGAAAACGCACGGGAGCCGAAAAGGGGGCCGGCCTGCTTGCCGAGAGAGTCGAGGCGCGGGAAAGTGCACGGAGGGAGCACGGGAACGGGGAGGGGGAGAGAGAGAGACACAGAGACACACAGATGGACGAGAGACGAGACCGGAGAGGAAGGAGCTCCGGTCCACCTCGCTTGCTTGCTAGCTACGTCTGTCTTTTCACCGCTGAGAGAAGGTAGTGCACCGTTCCCGGAGGCGCTGCAATACCGGGCCGATGCGTGGAGAGGACGGAGCAAGCTCCTGATCCAGCTCCCTGTTCCAAAAATCCGTTTAATATGTGGTCCCCCGATGGGGGACGTATCAGATATTAAACTGATAAGAACAGATACTACACTTGATCTTAGCCAAAAGGCCGAGAAGCGATGCCCGACGCCGGCCTTGGGCGGGCGCGCGGGCGTCCGGCTGGCGCGCAGCGGCGCAGGCCGACGCCTCTGGAGCCCGGTCCGCACGCGGCTGCCGGCCGCCCGGACTCCGCTCTCCCCCTCTCTTGCCTGCCTGCTTGCTCGCCTGCCTGCCCGCCAGTCCCGGGCGGGGGCCCTGCTCTTTGATCTCCTGTCAACGGCCCGACAACGACCGCAGCCGCGGGGGGCGCCAGCCGGCCGGCCTCCTTAGCTTAGGCCCCTCCCACCAGCAGCAGCCGTGCCGAGTGAGCTGCAAGCGAAAGCGGACCGTCGGCACCTGCGGGCAGAGGCAAGGGGCAGCGCTCTCTCGGGAGGGACGGGGACACACACACACCTGCCTGCCTGCCGAAAAAAAGAAAGAAAAGGTGTATATACTAAGTTTTTTGGAGGGAAAACGGCCGGCTGTCGAAAGGGGCCCGCCTGCAAGGACGGGGACACACACACACACACACACACACACACACACACACACACAAGCCACGCCTGCCTCCCTGGAAAAAGGAGGAAAAAACTAAGTTTTTGGGAGGGAAAACGCACGGGAGCCGAAAAGGGGGCCGGCCTGCTTGCCGAGAGAGTCGAGGCGCGGGAAAGTGCACGGAGGGAGCACGGGAACGGGGAGGGGGAGAGAGAGAGACACAGAGACGCACAGATGGACGAGAGACGAGACCGGAGAGGAAGGAGCTCCGGTCCACCTCGCTTGCTTGCTAGCTACGTCTGTCTTTTCACCGCTGAGAGAAGGTAGTGCACCGTTCCCGGAGGCGCTGCAATACCGGGCCGATGCGTGGAGAGGACGGAGCAAGCTCCTGATCCAGCTCCCTGTTCCAAAAATCCGTTTAATATGTGGTCCCCCGATGGGGGACGTATCAGATATTAAACTGATAAGAACAGATACTACACTTGATCTTAGCCAAAAGGCCGAGAAGCGATGCCCGACGCCGGCCTTGGGCGGGCGCGCGGGCGTCCGGCTGGCGCGCAGCGGCGCAGGCCGACGCCTCTGGAGCCCGGTCCGCACGCGGCTGCCGGCCGCCCGGACTCCGCTCTCCCCCTCTCTTGCCTGCCTGCTTGCTCGCCTGCCTGCCCGCCAGTCCCGGGCGGGGGCCCTGCTCTTTGATCTCCTGTCAACGGCCCGACAACGACCGCAGCCGCGGGGGGCGCCAGCCGGCCGGCCTCCTTAGCTTAGGCCCCTCCCACCAGCAGCAGCCGTGCCGAGTGAGCTGCAAGCGAAAGCGGACCGTCGGCACCTGCGGGCAGAGGCAAGGGGCAGCGCTCTCTCGGGAGGGACGGGGACACACACACACCTGCCTGCCTGCCGAAAAAAAGAAAGAAAAGGTGTATATACTAAGTTTTTTGGAGGGAAAACGGCCGGCTGTCGAAAGGGGCCCGCCTGCAAGGACGGGGACACACACACACACACACACACACACACACACACACACACACACACACACACACAAGCCACGCCTGCCTCCCTGGAAAAAGGAGGAAAAAACTAAGTTTTTGGGAGGGAAAACGCACGGGAGCCGAAAAGGGGGCCGGCCTGCTTGCCGAGAGAGTCGAGGCGCGGGAAAGTGCACGGAGGGAGCACGGGAACGGGGAGGGGGAGAGAGAGAGACACAGAGACACACAGATGGACGAGAGACGAGACCGGAGAGGAAGGAGCTCCGGTCCACCTCGCTTGCTTGCTAGCTACGTCTGTCTTTTCACCGCTGAGAGAAGGTAGTGCACCGTTCCCGGAGGCGCTGCAATACCGGGCCGATGCGTGGAGAGGACGGAGCAAGCTCCTGATCCAGCTCCCTGTTCCAAAAATCCGTTTAATATGTGGTCCCCCGATGGGGGACGTATCAGATATTAAACTGATAAGAACAGATACTACACTTGATCTTAGCCAAAAGGCCGAGAAGCGATGCCCGACGCCGGCCTTGGGCGGGCGCGCGGGCGTCCGGCTGGCGCGCAGCGGCGCAGGCCGACGCCTCTGGAGCCCGGTCCGCACGCGGCTGCCGGCCGCCCGGACTCCGCTCTCCCCCTCTCTTGCCTGCCTGCTTGCTCGCCTGCCTGCCCGCCAGTCCCGGGCGGGGGCCCTGCTCTTTGATCTCCTGTCAACGGCCCGACAACGACCGCAGCCGCGGGGGGCGCCAGCCGGCCGGCCTCCTTAGCTTAGGCCCCTCCCACCAGCAGCAGCCGTGCCGAGTGAGCTGCAAGCGAAAGCGGACCGTCGGCACCTGCGGGCAGAGGCAAGGGGCAGCGCTCTCTCGGGAGGGACGGGGACACACACACACCTGCCTGCCTGCCGAAAAAAAGAAAGAAAAGGTGTATATACTAAGTTTTTTGGAGGGAAAACGGCCGGCTGTCGAAAGGGGCCCGCCTGCAAGGACGGGGACACACACACACACACACACACACACACACACACACACACAAGCCACGCCTGCCTCCCTGGAAAAAGGAGGAAAAAACTAAGTTTTTGGGAGGGAAAACGCACGGGAGCCGAAAAGGGGGCCGGCCTGCTTGCCGAGAGAGTCGAGGCGCGGGAAAGTGCACGGAGGGAGCACGGGAACGGGGAGGGGGAGAGAGAGAGACACAGAGACACACAGATGGACGAGAGACGAGACCGGAGAGGAAGGAGCTCCGGTCCACCTCGCTTGCTTGCTAGCTACGTCTGTCTTTTCACCGCTGAGAGAAGGTAGTGCACCGTTCCCGGAGGCGCTGCAATACCGGGCCGATGCGTGGAGAGGACGGAGCAAGCTCCTGATCCAGCTCCCTGTTCCAAAAATCCGTTTAATATGTGGTCCCCCGATGGGGGACGTATCAGATATTAAACTGATAAGAACAGATACTACACTTGATCTTAGCCAAAAGGCCGAGAAGCGATGCCCGACGCCGGCCTTGGGCGGGCGCGCGGGCGTCCGGCTGGCGCGCAGCGGCGCAGGCCGACGCCTCTGGAGCCCGGTCCGCACGCGGCTGCCGGCCGCCCGGACTCCGCTCTCCCCCTCTCTTGCCTGCCTGCTTGCTCGCCTGCCTGCCCGCCAGTCCCGGGCGGGGGCCCTGCTCTTTGATCTCCTGTCAACGGCCCGACAACGACCGCAGCCGCGGGGGGCGCCAGCCGGCCGGCCTCCTTAGCTTAGGCCCCTCCCACCAGCAGCAGCCGTGCCGAGTGAGCTGCAAGCGAAAGCGGACCGTCGGCACCTGCGGGCAGAGGCAAGGGGCAGCGCTCTCTCGGGAGGGACGGGGACACACACACACCTGCCTGCCTGCCGAAAAAAAGAAAGAAAAGGTGTATATACTAAGTTTTTTGGAGGGAAAACGGCCGGCTGTCGAAAGGGGCCCGCCTGCAAGGACGGGGACACACACACACACACACACACACACACACACACACACACACACACACACAAGCCACGCCTGCCTCCCTGGAAAAAGGAGGAAAAAACTAAGTTTTTGGGAGGGAAAACGCACGGGAGCCGAAAAGGGGGCCGGCCTGCTTGCCGAGAGAGTCGAGGCGCGGGAAAGTGCACGGAGGGAGCACGGGAACGGGGAGGGGGAGAGAGAGAGACACAGAGACACACAGATGGACGAGAGACGAGACCGGAGAGGAAGGAGCTCCGGTCCACCTCGCTTGCTTGCTAGCTACGTCTGTCTTTTCACCGCTGAGAGAAGGTAGTGCACCGTTCCCGGAGGCGCTGCAATACCGGGCCGATGCGTGGAGAGGACGGAGCAAGCTCCTGATCCAGCTCCCTGTTCCAAAAATCCGTTTAATATGTGGTCCCCCGATGGGGGACGTATCAGATATTAAACTGATAAGAACAGATACTACACTTGATCTTAGCCAAAAGGCCGAGAAGCGATGCCCGACGCCGGCCTTGGGCGGGCGCGCGGGCGTCCGGCTGGCGCGCAGCGGCGCAGGCCGACGCCTCTGGAGCCCGGTCCGCACGCGGCTGCCGGCCGCCCGGACTCCGCTCTCCCCCTCTCTTGCCTGCCTGCTTGCTCGCCTGCCTGCCCGCCAGTCCCGGGCGGGGGCCCTGCTCTTTGATCTCCTGTCAACGGCCCGACAACGACCGCAGCCGCGGGGGGCGCCAGCCGGCCGGCCTCCTTAGCTTAGGCCCCTCCCACCAGCAGCAGCCGTGCCGAGTGAGCTGCAAGCGAAAGCGGACCGTCGGCACCTGCGGGCAGAGGCAAGGGGCAGCGCTCTCTCGGGAGGGACGGGGACACACACACACCTGCCTGCCTGCCGAAAAAAAGAAAGAAAAGGTGTATATACTAAGTTTTTTGGAGGGAAAACGGCCGGCTGTCGAAAGGGGCCCGCCTGCAAGGACGGGGACACACACACACACACACACACACACACACACACACACACACAAGCCACGCCTGCCTCCCTGGAAAAAGGAGGAAAAAACTAAGTTTTTGGGAGGGAAAACGCACGGGAGCCGAAAAGGGGGCCGGCCTGCTTGCCGAGAGAGTCGAGGCGCGGGAAAGTGCACGGAGGGAGCACGGGAACGGGGAGGGGGAGAGAGAGAGACACAGAGACACACAGATGGACGAGAGACGAGACCGGAGAGGAAGGAGCTCCGGTCCACCTCGCTTGCTTGCTAGCTACGTCTGTCTTTTCACCGCTGAGAGAAGGTAGTGCACCGTTCCCGGAGGCGCTGCAATACCGGGCCGATGCGTGGAGAGGACGGAGCAAGCTCCTGATCCAGCTCCCTGTTCCAAAAATCCGTTTAATATGTGGTCCCCCGATGGGGGACGTATCAGATATTAAACTGATAAGAACAGATACTACACTTGATCTTAGCCAAAAGGCCGAGAAGCGATGCCCGACGCCGGCCTTGGGCGGGCGCGCGGGCGTCCGGCTGGCGCGCAGCGGCGCAGGCCGACGCCTCTGGAGCCCGGTCCGCACGCGGCTGCCGGCCGCCCGGACTCCGCTCTCCCCCTCTCTTGCCTGCCTGCTTGCTCGCCTGCCTGCCCGCCAGTCCCGGGCGGGGGCCCTGCTCTTTGATCTCCTGTCAACGGCCCGACAACGACCGCAGCCGCGGGGGGCGCCAGCCGGCCGGCCTCCTTAGCTTAGGCCCCTCCCACCAGCAGCAGCCGTGCCGAGTGAGCTGCAAGCGAAAGCGGACCGTCGGCACCTGCGGGCAGAGGCAAGGGGCAGCGCTCTCTCGGGAGGGACGGGGACACACACACACCTGCCTGCCTGCCGAAAAAAAGAAAGAAAAGGTGTATATACTAAGTTTTTTGGAGGGAAAACGGCCGGCTGTCGAAAGGGGCCCGCCTGCAAGGACGGGGACACACACACACACACACACACACACACACACACACACACACACACACACACACAAGCCACGCCTGCCTCCCTGGAAAAAGGAGGAAAAAACTAAGTTTTTGGGAGGGAAAACGCACGGGAGCCGAAAAGGGGGCCGGCCTGCTTGCCGAGAGAGTCGAGGCGCGGGAAAGTGCACGGAGGGAGCACGGGAACGGGGAGGGGGAGAGAGAGAGACACAGAGACACACAGATGGACGAGAGACGAGACCGGAGAGGAAGGAGCTCCGGTCCACCTCGCTTGCTTGCTAGCTACGTCTGTCTTTTCACCGCTGAGAGAAGGTAGTGCACCGTTCCCGGAGGCGCTGCAATACCGGGCCGATGCGTGGAGAGGACGGAGCAAGCTCCTGATCCAGCTCCCTGTTCCAAAAATCCGTTTAATATGTGGTCCCCCGATGGGGGACGTATCAGATATTAAACTGATAAGAACAGATTTTTTTTTTTTTTTTTTTTTTTTTTTATTGAAAAACAGGTCATATATAAACAAACATCAATATTACAACCATACAATTCCATGAACAACCACAGAATTTAACATCCCTAAAAAGGACCTTAACAAAACCAAACACACCGTAAAGACAACCACACTAACAACCACAACTAACCAAGTCAGGGTGCCAAAAACCCCTCGCAACCAAAAAAAAAAACTTACATCGGATCCCCATATTGCACAAAACGAAACATTGTAATTCAACCAAGGAAAATACGTAACAAAAACAAGGGAAAGACTTTAAAAATCCCATAACCCGTAGGCATAACCCCCCAACTTAGAGCCCTCCACCCAACATTACCATAACCCCGCCCCTTCCTCAATCCATCCTCACCCCATCACTTCCTAACCAACCCCTCCGACAATTCCCGTGTCGCTGCCTCACATTCCTCCTTAGTCAAACTTAACAGTCGCACAGCAACCATCGCAACCCCCGATACCATATACTCAAATCTCATCGTCGGATGACGCCGCTCAAGATAATCAGTCAACCTTATCCACCCTTCATCCTGGACACTACACTGAAAACCCACCTCACAAACGAGTGAGAAATTCTTAACAGCCGGCCAGTCACCTAAAGCATACTCCCATCTGCCATCCCCTGAAACCTGAACCCGACCCCGCCTACGCTCTCCCCATTCCCCCAAAACCGAAACCTCTTTGCTAATCCCCGACCCCTCCCCAGTACTCCGTAGCGCCTCCTTATGCTTAGTTCCTTGCACCACTCCCGAATCACTAACCCCAGAAACTTCTACCCCACTTCCCAGCACTACTCCCACAGAGGAGAGACTACCGCTCTCCACTATCTCCCCTGTCTCCCCTCCAATACTCTCACCGACACTCCCTCCCTGACTCATCCCATCACTACCAGCCCCCCCCACCTCACTTCCCCCCTCCAAGGACCCGGGGTCCAACACCCCAAAGGGGTTGGGGTCCCCCCCAACTGTCCTACCTCCTTTAGCCTTGCACTGTTCAGCTACTGCCACTAATTTCCTCTTACTCTTCTGCTTCCGCTTCGCAAGGACGTCCCGTGCCCCCCTCTTTTCCTCATCAGACACCACCTCTCCCCAATCCATCCTCTCTCTCCCCTCCTCCCCCACCACCAGCTGTTTCTGCTTCCCCTCACCCTCCTTAATCACCCCCCCTGATGCTTCTGCCAAACCCACGACCATCGCCAAAGTCCGCGATAAACCCCCCTCACCCGACTCCCCCCCCAGTGTTCCAACTGTCTCTGGTACGACGTCCATTCCCTCACTCCCCGAATCACCGGCCCGGTCTATCACCTTCACCTCATCCAAGACCCGTTCCCTAGAAACCCGTGAACCCCTCCCACCCAAAGGCTCTGCTACACTCACTGCCCTCCGCTCAACCCGTCCCGACTGTTCCTCGAAAGACACTGGCTTTGTGGACACAGCCTGTGCATATGTCCTAACCCTCCCAGGGCACTTGCTATACATGTGCCCCCGTTCCCCACACAAGTTACACGCAGGCTCTGCCGTACAGCTTGCCACCACGTGCCCCTCTTCCCCACACCGACGACAAACCATACTCGGACAATTTACAGCAACATGCCCCTCCTTGCCACATCTGTGACAACCTCCTGGCTGGCCAGGGTAAAACAAATACCCATTATTAGCCCCTATCGCAAAGGTTGCAGGGGGGTGCACCACAGCCCCTCCCAAGGCCGCACTGGTCCGGAAGCGCACCAGGTACCTCCGCCTGCCATTCCAATACCTGCCCGGGTCCAAAACTCTTTGCCCCGTGCCCTGAACATCAACAAAACGTCTCAAAAAGAAGACAACCTCTTCGTCTGGCACAAAGGGGTTGAACAAATGTACTTGCAATGGTCTCAGTTCCCGTTCAAACAAAGGTTCCACAAAAAACACATCCAAAGGCGCACTATCTTTACTTGCCAAGACCTTTTCCCACACTCTCCGGCAAATAGCCTCCGATGCCAGTGTCACGTCCAGTGTCCCTTTGCCCACAAAGTCCTGAAAACAAAACACCTCTTCAACTTTCAAGGAAAAAAACTCCACCAAAATCCGGCGCTCAAAAACAGCCCGATCCAAAAACTCTCTTCCGACATCCATCCTCCTCAGCACGAAGCGCACAGAATCTCGCATCCGTCCCTCTCGAGACCGAAGGTCCTCCGCCGCCATTCCGCCCCTCTGCTCGCCCGCCATCGCCGTCGCAAAAGGAGATCCGCCAACCAAGTAACCTCCACGCCCTCCGCCTCCACCGCTCTCCTTGCTCAGCAGTCCTCCGGCCCAGGTCCTCCGCAAAGAAAACTCCTCGCCAGCTCCTCGCCAACTCCCCGGCAGCAAACAGTCCGCTCCTCCCGTCGCCTTCCCGACCCCCTGGACTAAGACCTCGGAATTGCGGGCTTGCCGGCTTAAACCTTGATCTTAGCCAAAAGGCCGAGAAGCGATGCCCGACGCCGGCCTTGGGCGGGCGCGCGGGCGTCCGGCTGGCGCGCAGCGGCGCAGGCCGACGCCTCTGGAGCCCGGTCCGCACGCGGCTGCCGGCCGCCCGGACTCCGCTCTCCCCCTCTCTTGCCTGCCTGCTTGCTCGCCTGCCTGCCCGCCAGTCCCGGGCGGGGGCCCTGCTCTTTGATCTCCTGTCAACGGCCCGACAACGACCGCAGCCGCGGGGGGCGCCAGCCGGCCGGCCTCCTTAGCTTAGGCCCCTCCCACCAGCAGCAGCCGTGCCGAGTGAGCTGCAAGCGAAAGCGGACCGTCGGCACCTGCGGGCAGAGGCAAGGGGCAGCGCTCTCTCGGGAGGGACGGGGACACACACACACCTGCCTGCCTGCCGAAAAAAAGAAAGAAAAGGTGTATATACTAAGTTTTTTGGAGGGAAAACGGCCGGCTGTCGAAAGGGGCCCGCCTGCAAGGACGGGGACACACACACACACACACACACACACACACACACACACACACACACACACAAGCCACGCCTGCCTCCCTGGAAAAAGGAGGAAAAAACTAAGTTTTTGGGAGGGAAAACGCACGGGAGCCGAAAAGGGGGCCGGCCTGCTTGCCGAGAGAGTCGAGGCGCGGGAAAGTGCACGGAGGGAGCACGGGAACGGGGAGGGGGAGAGAGAGAGACACAGAGACACACAGATGGACGAGAGACGAGACCGGAGAGGAAGGAGCTCCGGTCCACCTCGCTTGCTTGCTAGCTACGTCTGTCTTTTCACCGCTGAGAGAAGGTAGTGCACCGTTCCCGGAGGCGCTGCAATACCGGGCCGATGCGTGGAGAGGACGGAGCAAGCTCCTGATCCAGCTCCCTGTTCCAAAAATCCGTTTAATATGTGGTCCCCCGATGGGGGACGTATCAGATATTAAACTGATAAGAACAGATACTACACTTGATCTTAGCCAAAAGGCCGAGAAGCGATGCCCGACGCCGGCCTTGGGCGGGCGCGCGGGCGTCCGGCTGGCGCGCAGCGGCGCAGGCCGACGCCTCTGGAGCCCGGTCCGCACGCGGCTGCCGGCCGCCCGGACTCCGCTCTCCCCCTCTCTTGCCTGCCTGCTTGCTCGCCTGCCTGCCCGCCAGTCCCGGGCGGGGGCCCTGCTCTTTGATCTCCTGTCAACGGCCCGACAACGACCGCAGCCGCGGGGGGCGCCAGCCGGCCGGCCTCCTTAGCTTAGGCCCCTCCCACCAGCAGCAGCCGTGCCGAGTGAGCTGCAAGCGAAAGCGGACCGTCGGCACCTGCGGGCAGAGGCAAGGGGCAGCGCTCTCTCGGGAGGGACGGGGACACACACACACCTGCCTGCCTGCCGAAAAAAAGAAAGAAAAGGTGTATATACTAAGTTTTTTGGAGGGAAAACGGCCGGCTGTCGAAAGGGGCCCGCCTGCAAGGACGGGGACACACACACACACACACACACACACACACACACACACACAAGCCACGCCTGCCTCCCTGGAAAAAGGAGGAAAAAACTAAGTTTTTGGGAGGGAAAACGCACGGGAGCCGAAAAGGGGGCCGGCCTGCTTGCCGAGAGAGTCGAGGCGCGGGAAAGTGCACGGAGGGAGCACGGGAACGGGGAGGGGGAGAGAGAGAGACACAGAGACACACAGATGGACGAGAGACGAGACCGGAGAGGAAGGAGCTCCGGTCCACCTCGCTTGCTTGCTAGCTACGTCTGTCTTTTCACCGCTGAGAGAAGGTAGTGCACCGTTCCCGGAGGCGCTGCAATACCGGGCCGATGCGTGGAGAGGACGGAGCAAGCTCCTGATCCAGCTCCCTGTTCCAAAAATCCGTTTAATATGTGGTCCCCCGATGGGGGACGTATCAGATATTAAACTGATAAGAACAGATACTACACTTGATCTTAGCCAAAAGGCCGAGAAGCGATGCCCGACGCCGGCCTTGGGCGGGCGCGCGGGCGTCCGGCTGGCGCGCAGCGGCGCAGGCCGACGCCTCTGGAGCCCGGTCCGCACGCGGCTGCCGGCCGCCCGGACTCCGCTCTCCCCCTCTCTTGCCTGCCTGCTTGCTCGCCTGCCTGCCCGCCAGTCCCGGGCGGGGGCCCTGCTCTTTGATCTCCTGTCAACGGCCCGACAACGACCGCAGCCGCGGGGGGCGCCAGCCGGCCGGCCTCCTTAGCTTAGGCCCCTCCCACCAGCAGCAGCCGTGCCGAGTGAGCTGCAAGCGAAAGCGGACCGTCGGCACCTGCGGGCAGAGGCAAGGGGCAGCGCTCTCTCGGGAGGGACGGGGACACACACACACCTGCCTGCCTGCCGAAAAAAAGAAAGAAAAGGTGTATATACTAAGTTTTTTGGAGGGAAAACGGCCGGCTGTCGAAAGGGGCCCGCCTGCAAGGACGGGGACACACACACACACACACACACACACACACACACACACACACACACACAAGCCACGCCTGCCTCCCTGGAAAAAGGAGGAAAAAACTAAGTTTTTGGGAGGGAAAACGCACGGGAGCCGAAAAGGGGGCCGGCCTGCTTGCCGAGAGAGTCGAGGCGCGGGAAAGTGCACGGAGGGAGCACGGGAACGGGGAGGGGGAGAGAGAGAGACACAGAGACACACAGATGGACGAGAGACGAGACCGGAGAGGAAGGAGCTCCGGTCCACCTCGCTTGCTTGCTAGCTACGTCTGTCTTTTCACCGCTGAGAGAAGGTAGTGCACCGTTCCCGGAGGCGCTGCAATACCGGGCCGATGCGTGGAGAGGACGGAGCAAGCTCCTGATCCAGCTCCCTGTTCCAAAAATCCGTTTAATATGTGGTCCCCCGATGGGGGACGTATCAGATATTAAACTGATAAGAACAGATACTACACTTGATCTTAGCCAAAAGGCCGAGAAGCGATGCCCGACGCCGGCCTTGGGCGGGCGCGCGGGCGTCCGGCTGGCGCGCAGCGGCGCAGGCCGACGCCTCTGGAGCCCGGTCCGCACGCGGCTGCCGGCCGCCCGGACTCCGCTCTCCCCCTCTCTTGCCTGCCTGCTTGCTCGCCTGCCTGCCCGCCAGTCCCGGGCGGGGGCCCTGCTCTTTGATCTCCTGTCAACGGCCCGACAACGACCGCAGCCGCGGGGGGCGCCAGCCGGCCGGCCTCCTTAGCTTAGGCCCCTCCCACCAGCAGCAGCCGTGCCGAGTGAGCTGCAAGCGAAAGCGGACCGTCGGCACCTGCGGGCAGAGGCAAGGGGCAGCGCTCTCTCGGGAGGGACGGGGACACACACACACCTGCCTGCCTGCCGAAAAAAAGAAAGAAAAGGTGTATATACTAAGTTTTTTGGAGGGAAAACGGCCGGCTGTCGAAAGGGGCCCGCCTGCAAGGACGGGGACACACACACACACACACACACACACACACACACACACACAAGCCACGCCTGCCTCCCTGGAAAAAGGAGGAAAAAACTAAGTTTTTGGGAGGGAAAACGCACGGGAGCCGAAAAGGGGGCCGGCCTGCTTGCCGAGAGAGTCGAGGCGCGGGAAAGTGCACGGAGGGAGCACGGGAACGGGGAGGGGGAGAGAGAGAGACACAGAGACACACAGATGGACGAGAGACGAGACCGGAGAGGAAGGAGCTCCGGTCCACCTCGCTTGCTTGCTAGCTACGTCTGTCTTTTCACCGCTGAGAGAAGGTAGTGCACCGTTCCCGGAGGCGCTGCAATACCGGGCCGATGCGTGGAGAGGACGGAGCAAGCTCCTGATCCAGCTCCCTGTTCCAAAAATCCGTTTAATATGTGGTCCCCCGATGGGGGACGTATCAGATATTAAACTGATAAGAACAGATACTACACTTGATCTTAGCCAAAAGGCCGAGAAGCGATGCCCGACGCCGGCCTTGGGCGGGCGCGCGGGCGTCCGGCTGGCGCGCAGCGGCGCAGGCCGACGCCTCTGGAGCCCGGTCCGCACGCGGCTGCCGGCCGCCCGGACTCCGCTCTCCCCCTCTCTTGCCTGCCTGCTTGCTCGCCTGCCTGCCCGCCAGTCCCGGGCGGGGGCCCTGCTCTTTGATCTCCTGTCAACGGCCCGACAACGACCGCAGCCGCGGGGGGCGCCAGCCGGCCGGCCTCCTTAGCTTAGGCCCCTCCCACCAGCAGCAGCCGTGCCGAGTGAGCTGCAAGCGAAAGCGGACCGTCGGCACCTGCGGGCAGAGGCAAGGGGCAGCGCTCTCTCGGGAGGGACGGGGACACACACACACCTGCCTGCCTGCCGAAAAAAAGAAAGAAAAGGTGTATATACTAAGTTTTTTGGAGGGAAAACGGCCGGCTGTCGAAAGGGGCCCGCCTGCAAGGACGGGGACACACACACACACACACACACACACACACACACACACACACACACACAAGCCACGCCTGCCTCCCTGGAAAAAGGAGGAAAAAACTAAGTTTTTGGGAGGGAAAACGCACGGGAGCCGAAAAGGGGGCCGGCCTGCTTGCCGAGAGAGTCGAGGCGCGGGAAAGTGCACGGAGGGAGCACGGGAACGGGGAGGGGGAGAGAGAGAGACACAGAGACACACAGATGGACGAGAGACGAGACCGGAGAGGAAGGAGCTCCGGTCCACCTCGCTTGCTTGCTAGCTACGTCTGTCTTTTCACCGCTGAGAGAAGGTAGTGCACCGTTCCCGGAGGCGCTGCAATACCGGGCCGATGCGTGGAGAGGACGGAGCAAGCTCCTGATCCAGCTCCCTGTTCCAAAAATCCGTTTAATATGTGGTCCCCCGATGGGGGACGTATCAGATATTAAACTGATAAGAACAGATACTACACTTGATCTTAGCCAAAAGGCCGAGAAGCGATGCCCGACGCCGGCCTTGGGCGGGCGCGCGGGCGTCCGGCTGGCGCGCAGCGGCGCAGGCCGACGCCTCTGGAGCCCGGTCCGCACGCGGCTGCCGGCCGCCCGGACTCCGCTCTCCCCCTCTCTTGCCTGCCTGCTTGCTCGCCTGCCTGCCCGCCAGTCCCGGGCGGGGGCCCTGCTCTTTGATCTCCTGTCAACGGCCCGACAACGACCGCAGCCGCGGGGGGCGCCAGCCGGCCGGCCTCCTTAGCTTAGGCCCCTCCCACCAGCAGCAGCCGTGCCGAGTGAGCTGCAAGCGAAAGCGGACCGTCGGCACCTGCGGGCAGAGGCAAGGGGCAGCGCTCTCTCGGGAGGGACGGGGACACACACACACCTGCCTGCCTGCCGAAAAAAAGAAAGAAAAGGTGTATATACTAAGTTTTTTGGAGGGAAAACGGCCGGCTGTCGAAAGGGGCCCGCCTGCAAGGACGGGGACACACACACACACACACACACACACACACACACACACACAAGCCACGCCTGCCTCCCTGGAAAAAGGAGGAAAAAACTAAGTTTTTGGGAGGGAAAACGCACGGGAGCCGAAAAGGGGGCCGGCCTGCTTGCCGAGAGAGTCGAGGCGCGGGAAAGTGCACGGAGGGAGCACGGGAACGGGGAGGGGGAGAGAGAGAGACACAGAGACACACAGATGGACGAGAGACGAGACCGGAGAGGAAGGAGCTCCGGTCCACCTCGCTTGCTTGCTAGCTACGTCTGTCTTTTCACCGCTGAGAGAAGGTAGTGCACCGTTCCCGGAGGCGCTGCAATACCGGGCCGATGCGTGGAGAGGACGGAGCAAGCTCCTGATCCAGCTCCCTGTTCCAAAAATCCGTTTAATATGTGGTCCCCCGATGGGGGACGTATCAGATATTAAACTGATAAGAACAGATACTACACTTGATCTTAGCCAAAAGGCCGAGAAGCGATGCCCGACGCCGGCCTTGGGCGGGCGCGCGGGCGTCCGGCTGGCGCGCAGCGGCGCAGGCCGACGCCTCTGGAGCCCGGTCCGCACGCGGCTGCCGGCCGCCCGGACTCCGCTCTCCCCCTCTCTTGCCTGCCTGCTTGCTCGCCTGCCTGCCCGCCAGTCCCGGGCGGGGGCCCTGCTCTTTGATCTCCTGTCAACGGCCCGACAACGACCGCAGCCGCGGGGGGCGCCAGCCGGCCGGCCTCCTTAGCTTAGGCCCCTCCCACCAGCAGCAGCCGTGCCGAGTGAGCTGCAAGCGAAAGCGGACCGTCGGCACCTGCGGGCAGAGGCAAGGGGCAGCGCTCTCTCGGGAGGGACGGGGACACACACACACCTGCCTGCCTGCCGAAAAAAAGAAAGAAAAGGTGTATATACTAAGTTTTTTGGAGGGAAAACGGCCGGCTGTCGAAAGGGGCCCGCCTGCAAGGACGGGGACACACACACACACACACACACACACACACACACACACACAAGCCACGCCTGCCTCCCTGGAAAAAGGAGGAAAAAACTAAGTTTTTGGGAGGGAAAACGCACGGGAGCCGAAAAGGGGGCCGGCCTGCTTGCCGAGAGAGTCGAGGCGCGGGAAAGTGCACGGAGGGAGCACGGGAACGGGGAGGGGGAGAGAGAGAGACACAGAGACACACAGATGGACGAGAGACGAGACCGGAGAGGAAGGAGCTCCGGTCCACCTCGCTTGCTTGCTAGCTACGTCTGTCTTTTCACCGCTGAGAGAAGGTAGTGCACCGTTCCCGGAGGCGCTGCAATACCGGGCCGATGCGTGGAGAGGACGGAGCAAGCTCCTGATCCAGCTCCCTGTTCCAAAAATCCGTTTAATATGTGGTCCCCCGATGGGGGACGTATCAGATATTAAACTGATAAGAACAGATACTACACTTGATCTTAGCCAAAAGGCCGAGAAGCGATGCCCGACGCCGGCCTTGGGCGGGCGCGCGGGCGTCCGGCTGGCGCGCAGCGGCGCAGGCCGACGCCTCTGGAGCCCGGTCCGCACGCGGCTGCCGGCCGCCCGGACTCCGCTCTCCCCCTCTCTTGCCTGCCTGCTTGCTCGCCTGCCTGCCCGCCAGTCCCGGGCGGGGGCCCTGCTCTTTGATCTCCTGTCAACGGCCCGACAACGACCGCAGCCGCGGGGGGCGCCAGCCGGCCGGCCTCCTTAGCTTAGGCCCCTCCCACCAGCAGCAGCCGTGCCGAGTGAGCTGCAAGCGAAAGCGGACCGTCGGCACCTGCGGGCAGAGGCAAGGGGCAGCGCTCTCTCGGGAGGGACGGGGACACACACACACCTGCCTGCCTGCCGAAAAAAAGAAAGAAAAGGTGTATATACTAAGTTTTTTGGAGGGAAAACGGCCGGCTGTCGAAAGGGGCCCGCCTGCAAGGACGGGGCACACACACACACACACACACACACACACACACACACACACAAGCCACGCCTGCCTCCCTGGAAAAAGGAGGAAAAAACTAAGTTTTTGGGAGGGAAAACGCACGGGAGCCGAAAAGGGGGCCGGCCTGCTTGCCGAGAGAGTCGAGGCGCGGGAAAGTGCACGGAGGGAGCACGGGAACGGGGAGGGGGAGAGAGAGAGACACAGAGACACACAGATGGACGAGAGACGAGACCGGAGAGGAAGGAGCTCCGGTCCACCTCGCTTGCTTGCTAGCTACGTCTGTCTTTTCACCGCTGAGAGAAGGTAGTGCACCGTTCCCGGAGGCGCTGCAATACCGGGCCGATGCGTGGAGAGGACGGAGCAAGCTCCTGATCCAGCTCCCTGTTCCAAAAATCCGTTTAATATGTGGTCCCCCGATGGGGGACGTATCAGATATTAAACTGATAAGAACAGATACTACACTTGATCTTAGCCAAAAGGCCGAGAAGCGATGCCCGACGCCGGCCTTGGGCGGGCGCGCGGGCGTCCGGCTGGCGCGCAGCGGCGCAGGCCGACGCCTCTGGAGCCCGGTCCGCACGCGGCTGCCGGCCGCCCGGACTCCGCTCTCCCCCTCTCTTGCCTGCCTGCTTGCTCGCCTGCCTGCCCGCCAGTCCCGGGCGGGGGCCCTGCTCTTTGATCTCCTGTCAACGGCCCGACAACGACCGCAGCCGCGGGGGGCGCCAGCCGGCCGGCCTCCTTAGCTTAGGCCCCTCCCACCAGCAGCAGCCGTGCCGAGTGAGCTGCAAGCGAAAGCGGACCGTCGGCACCTGCGGGCAGAGGCAAGGGGCAGCGCTCTCTCGGGAGGGACGGGGACACACACACACCTGCCTGCCTGCCGAAAAAAAGAAAGAAAAGGTGTATATACTAAGTTTTTTGGAGGGAAAACGGCCGGCTGTCGAAAGGGGCCCGCCTGCAAGGACGGGGACACACACACACACACACACACACACACACACACACACACACACAAGCCACGCCTGCCTCCCTGGAAAAAGGAGGAAAAAACTAAGTTTTTGGGAGGGAAAACGCACGGGAGCCGAAAAGGGGGCCGGCCTGCTTGCCGAGAGAGTCGAGGCGCGGGAAAGTGCACGGAGGGAGCACGGGAACGGGGAGGGGGAGAGAGAGAGACACAGAGACACACAGATGGACGAGAGACGAGACCGGAGAGGAAGGAGCTCCGGTCCACCTCGCTTGCTTGCTAGCTACGTCTGTCTTTTCACCGCTGAGAGAAGGTAGTGCACCGTTCCCGGAGGCGCTGCAATACCGGGCCGATGCGTGGAGAGGACGGAGCAAGCTCCTGATCCAGCTCCCTGTTCCAAAAATCCGTTTAATATGTGGTCCCCCGATGGGGGACGTATCAGATATTAAACTGATAAGAACAGATACTACACTTGATCTTAGCCAAAAGGCCGAGAAGCGATGCCCGACGCCGGCCTTGGGCGGGCGCGCGGGCGTCCGGCTGGCGCGCAGCGGCGCAGGCCGACGCCTCTGGAGCCCGGTCCGCACGCGGCTGCCGGCCGCCCGGACTCCGCTCTCCCCCTCTCTTGCCTGCCTGCTTGCTCGCCTGCCTGCCCGCCAGTCCCGGGCGGGGGCCCTGCTCTTTGATCTCCTGTCAACGGCCCGACAACGACCGCAGCCGCGGGGGGCGCCAGCCGGCCGGCCTCCTTAGCTTAGGCCCCTCCCACCAGCAGCAGCCGTGCCGAGTGAGCTGCAAGCGAAAGCGGACCGTCGGCACCTGCGGGCAGAGGCAAGGGGCAGCGCTCTCTCGGGAGGGACGGGGACACACACACACCTGCCTGCCTGCCGAAAAAAAGAAAGAAAAGGTGTATATACTAAGTTTTTTGGAGGGAAAACGGCCGGCTGTCGAAAGGGGCCCGCCTGCAAGGACGGGGACACACACACACACACACACACACACACACACACACACACAAGCCACGCCTGCCTCCCTGGAAAAAGGAGGAAAAAACTAAGTTTTTGGGAGGGAAAACGCACGGGAGCCGAAAAGGGGGCCGGCCTGCTTGCCGAGAGAGTCGAGGCGCGGGAAAGTGCACGGAGGGAGCACGGGAACGGGGAGGGGGAGAGAGAGAGACACAGAGACACACAGATGGACGAGAGACGAGACCGGAGAGGAAGGAGCTCCGGTCCACCTCGCTTGCTTGCTAGCTACGTCTGTCTTTTCACCGCTGAGAGAAGGTAGTGCACCGTTCCCGGAGGCGCTGCAATACCGGGCCGATGCGTGGAGAGGACGGAGCAAGCTCCTGATCCAGCTCCCTGTTCCAAAAATCCGTTTAATATGTGGTCCCCCGATGGGGGACGTATCAGATATTAAACTGATAAGAACAGATACTACACTTGATCTTAGCCAAAAGGCCGAGAAGCGATGCCCGACGCCGGCCTTGGGCGGGCGCGCGGGCGTCCGGCTGGCGCGCAGCGGCGCAGGCCGACGCCTCTGGAGCCCGGTCCGCACGCGGCTGCCGGCCGCCCGGACTCCGCTCTCCCCCTCTCTTGCCTGCCTGCTTGCTCGCCTGCCTGCCCGCCAGTCCCGGGCGGGGGCCCTGCTCTTTGATCTCCTGTCAACGGCCCGACAACGACCGCAGCCGCGGGGGGCGCCAGCCGGCCGGCCTCCTTAGCTTAGGCCCCTCCCACCAGCAGCAGCCGTGCCGAGTGAGCTGCAAGCGAAAGCGGACCGTCGGCACCTGCGGGCAGAGGCAAGGGGCAGCGCTCTCTCGGGAGGGACGGGGACACACACACACCTGCCTGCCTGCCGAAAAAAAGAAAGAAAAGGTGTATATACTAAGTTTTTTGGAGGGAAAACGGCCGGCTGTCGAAAGGGGCCCGCCTGCAAGGACGGGGACACACACACACACACACACACACACACACACACACAAGCCACGCCTGCCTCCCTGGAAAAAGGAGGAAAAAACTAAGTTTTTGGGAGGGAAAACGCACGGGAGCCGAAAAGGGGGCCGGCCTGCTTGCCGAGAGAGTCGAGGCGCGGGAAAGTGCACGGAGGGAGCACGGGAACGGGGAGGGGGAGAGAGAGAGACACAGAGACACACAGATGGACGAGAGACGAGACCGGAGAGGAAGGAGCTCCGGTCCACCTCGCTTGCTTGCTAGCTACGTCTGTCTTTTCACCGCTGAGAGAAGGTAGTGCACCGTTCCCGGAGGCGCTGCAATACCGGGCCGATGCGTGGAGAGGACGGAGCAAGCTCCTGATCCAGCTCCCTGTTCCAAAAATCCGTTTAATATGTGGTCCCCCGATGGGGGACGTATCAGATATTAAACTGATAAGAACAGATACTACACTTGATCTTAGCCAAAAGGCCGAGAAGCGATGCCCGACGCCGGCCTTGGGCGGGCGCGCGGGCGTCCGGCTGGCGCGCAGCGGCGCAGGCCGACGCCTCTGGAGCCCGGTCCGCACGCGGCTGCCGGCCGCCCGGACTCCGCTCTCCCCCTCTCTTGCCTGCCTGCTTGCTCGCCTGCCTGCCCGCCAGTCCCGGGCGGGGGCCCTGCTCTTTGATCTCCTGTCAACGGCCCGACAACGACCGCAGCCGCGGGGGGCGCCAGCCGGCCGGCCTCCTTAGCTTAGGCCCCTCCCACCAGCAGCAGCCGTGCCGAGTGAGCTGCAAGCGAAAGCGGACCGTCGGCACCTGCGGGCAGAGGCAAGGGGCAGCGCTCTCTCGGGAGGGACGGGGACACACACACACCTGCCTGCCTGCCGAAAAAAAGAAAGAAAAGGTGTATATACTAAGTTTTTTGGAGGGAAAACGGCCGGCTGTCGAAAGGGGCCCGCCTGCAAGGACGGGGACACACACACACACACACACACACACACACACACACACACACAAGCCACGCCTGCCTCCCTGGAAAAAGGAGGAAAAAACTAAGTTTTTGGGAGGGAAAACGCACGGGAGCCGAAAAGGGGGCCGGCCTGCTTGCCGAGAGAGTCGAGGCGCGGGAAAGTGCACGGAGGGAGCACGGGAACGGGGAGGGGGAGAGAGAGAGACACAGAGACACACAGATGGACGAGAGACGAGACCGGAGAGGAAGGAGCTCCGGTCCACCTCGCTTGCTTGCTAGCTACGTCTGTCTTTTCACCGCTGAGAGAAGGTAGTGCACCGTTCCCGGAGGCGCTGCAATACCGGGCCGATGCGTGGAGAGGACGGAGCAAGCTCCTGATCCAGCTCCCTGTTCCAAAAATCCGTTTAATATGTGGTCCCCCGATGGGGGACGTATCAGATATTAAACTGATAAGAACAGATACTACACTTGATCTTAGCCAAAAGGCCGAGAAGCGATGCCCGACGCCGGCCTTGGGCGGGCGCGCGGGCGTCCGGCTGGCGCGCAGCGGCGCAGGCCGACGCCTCTGGAGCCCGGTCCGCACGCGGCTGCCGGCCGCCCGGACTCCGCTCTCCCCCTCTCTTGCCTGCCTGCTTGCTCGCCTGCCTGCCCGCCAGTCCCGGGCGGGGGCCCTGCTCTTTGATCTCCTGTCAACGGCCCGACAACGACCGCAGCCGCGGGGGGCGCCAGCCGGCCGGCCTCCTTAGCTTAGGCCCCTCCCACCAGCAGCAGCCGTGCCGAGTGAGCTGCAAGCGAAAGCGGACCGTCGGCACCTGCGGGCAGAGGCAAGGGGCAGCGCTCTCTCGGGAGGGACGGGGACACACACACACCTGCCTGCCTGCCGAAAAAAAGAAAGAAAAGGTGTATATACTAAGTTTTTTGGAGGGAAAACGGCCGGCTGTCGAAAGGGGCCCGCCTGCAAGGACGGGGACACACACACACACACACACACACACACACACACACACACAAGCCACGCCTGCCTCCCTGGAAAAAGGAGGAAAAAACTAAGTTTTTGGGAGGGAAAACGCACGGGAGCCGAAAAGGGGGCCGGCCTGCTTGCCGAGAGAGTCGAGGCGCGGGAAAGTGCACGGAGGGAGCACGGGAACGGGGAGGGGGAGAGAGAGAGACACAGAGACACACAGATGGACGAGAGACGAGACCGGAGAGGAAGGAGCTCCGGTCCACCTCGCTTGCTTGCTAGCTACGTCTGTCTTTTCACCGCTGAGAGAAGGTAGTGCACCGTTCCCGGAGGCGCTGCAATACCGGGCCGATGCGTGGAGAGGACGGAGCAAGCTCCTGATCCAGCTCCCTGTTCCAAAAATCCGTTTAATATGTGGTCCCCCGATGGGGGACGTATCAGATATTAAACTGATAAGAACAGATACTACACTTGATCTTAGCCAAAAGGCCGAGAAGCGATGCCCGACGCCGGCCTTGGGCGGGCGCGCGGGCGTCCGGCTGGCGCGCAGCGGCGCAGGCCGACGCCTCTGGAGCCCGGTCCGCACGCGGCTGCCGGCCGCCCGGACTCCGCTCTCCCCCTCTCTTGCCTGCCTGCTTGCTCGCCTGCCTGCCCGCCAGTCCCGGGCGGGGGCCCTGCTCTTTGATCTCCTGTCAACGGCCCGACAACGACCGCAGCCGCGGGGGGCGCCAGCCGGCCGGCCTCCTTAGCTTAGGCCCCTCCCACCAGCAGCAGCCGTGCCGAGTGAGCTGCAAGCGAAAGCGGACCGTCGGCACCTGCGGGCAGAGGCAAGGGGCAGCGCTCTCTCGGGAGGGACGGGGACACACACACACCTGCCTGCCTGCCGAAAAAAAGAAAGAAAAGGTGTATATACTAAGTTTTTTGGAGGGAAAACGGCCGGCTGTCGAAAGGGGCCCGCCTGCAAGGACGGGGACACACACACACACACACACACACACACACACACACACACAAGCCACGCCTGCCTCCCTGGAAAAAGGAGGAAAAAACTAAGTTTTTGGGAGGGAAAACGCACGGGAGCCGAAAAGGGGGCCGGCCTGCTTGCCGAGAGAGTCGAGGCGCGGGAAAGTGCACGGAGGGAGCACGGGAACGGGGAGGGGGAGAGAGAGAGACACAGAGACACACAGATGGACGAGAGACGAGACCGGAGAGGAAGGAGCTCCGGTCCACCTCGCTTGCTTGCTAGCTACGTCTGTCTTTTCACCGCTGAGAGAAGGTAGTGCACCGTTCCCGGAGGCGCTGCAATACCGGGCCGATGCGTGGAGAGGACGGAGCAAGCTCCTGATCCAGCTCCCTGTTCCAAAAATCCGTTTAATATGTGGTCCCCCGATGGGGGACGTATCAGATATTAAACTGATAAGAACAGATACTACACACTTGATCTTAGCCAAAAGGCCGAGAAGCGATGCCCGACGCCGGCCTTGGGCGGGCGCGCGGGCGTCCGGCTGGCGCGCAGCGGCGCAGGCCGACGCCTCTGGAGCCCGGTCCGCACGCGGCTGCCGGCCGCCCGGACTCCGCTCTCCCCCTCTCTTTGCCTGCTTGCTCGCCTGCCTGCCCGCCAGTCCCGGGCGGGGGCCCTGCTCTTTGATCTCCTGTCAACGGCCCGACAACGACCGCAGCCGCGGGGGGCGCCAGCCGGCCGGCCTCCTTAGCTTAGGCCCCTCCCACCAGCAGCAGCCGTGCCGAGTGAGCTGCAAGCGAAAGCGGACCGTCGGCACCTGCGGGCAGAGGCAAGGGGCAGCGCTCTCTCGGGAGGGACGGGGACACACACACACCTGCCTGCCTGCCGAAAAAAAGAAAGAAAAGGTGTATATACTAAGTTTTTTGGAGGGAAAACGGCCGGCTGTCGAAAGGGGCCCGCCTGCAAGGACGGGGACACACACACACACACACACACACACACACACACACACACAAGCCACGCCTGCCTCCCTGGAAAAAGGAGGAAAAAACTAAGTTTTTGGGAGGGAAAACGCACGGGAGCCGAAAAGGGGGCCGGCCTGCTTGCCGAGAGAGTCGAGGCGCGGGAAAGTGCACGGAGGGAGCACGGGAACGGGGAGGGGGAGAGAGAGAGACACAGAGACACACAGATGGACGAGAGACGAGACCGGAGAGGAAGGAGCTCCGGTCCACCTCGCTTGCTTGCTAGCTACGTCTGTCTTTTCACCGCTGAGAGAAGGTAGTGCACCGTTCCCGGAGGCGCTGCAATACCGGGCCGATGCGTGGAGAGGACGGAGCAAGCTCCTGATCCAGCTCCCTGTTCCAAAAATCCGTTTAATATGTGGTCCCCCGATGGGGGACGTATCAGATATTAAACTGATAAGAACAGATACTACACTTGATCTTAGCCAAAAGGCCGAGAAGCGATGCCCGACGCCGGCCTTGGGCGGGCGCGCGGGCGTCCGGCTGGCGCGCAGCGGCGCAGGCCGACGCCTCTGGAGCCCGGTCCGCACGCGGCTGCCGGCCGCCCGGACTCCGCTCTCCCCCTCTCTTGCCTGCCTGCTTGCTCGCCTGCCTGCCCGCCAGTCCCGGGCGGGGGCCCTGCTCTTTGATCTCCTGTCAACGGCCCGACAACGACCGCAGCCGCGGGGGGCGCCAGCCGGCCGGCCTCCTTAGCTTAGGCCCCTCCCACCAGCAGCAGCCGTGCCGAGTGAGCTGCAAGCGAAAGCGGACCGTCGGCACCTGCGGGCAGAGGCAAGGGGCAGCGCTCTCTCGGGAGGGACGGGGACACACACACACCTGCCTGCCTGCCGAAAAAAAGAAAGAAAAGGTGTATATACTAAGTTTTTTGGAGGGAAAACGGCCGGCTGTCGAAAGGGGCCCGCCTGCAAGGACGGGGACACACACACACACACACACACACACACACACACACACACAAGCCACGCCTGCCTCCCTGGAAAAAGGAGGAAAAAACTAAGTTTTTGGGAGGGAAAACGCACGGGAGCCGAAAAGGGGGCCGGCCTGCTTGCCGAGAGAGTCGAGGCGCGGGAAAGTGCACGGAGGGAGCACGGGAACGGGGAGGGGGAGAGAGAGAGACACAGAGACACACAGATGGACGAGAGACGAGACCGGAGAGGAAGGAGCTCCGGTCCACCTCGCTTGCTTGCTAGCTACGTCTGTCTTTTCACCGCTGAGAGAAGGTAGTGCACCGTTCCCGGAGGCGCTGCAATACCGGGCCGATGCGTGGAGAGGACGGAGCAAGCTCCTGATCCAGCTCCCTGTTCCAAAAATCCGTTTAATATGTGGTCCCCCGATGGGGGACGTATCAGATATTAAACTGATAAGAACAGATACTACACTTGATCTTAGCCAAAAGGCCGAGAAGCGATGCCCGACGCCGGCCTTGGGCGGGCGCGCGGGCGTCCGGCTGGCGCGCAGCGGCGCAGGCCGACGCCTCTGGAGCCCGGTCCGCACGCGGCTGCCGGCCGCCCGGACTCCGCTCTCCCCCTCTCTTGCCTGCCTGCTTGCTCGCCTGCCTGCCCGCCAGTCCCGGGCGGGGGCCCTGCTCTTTGATCTCCTGTCAACGGCCCGACAACGACCGCAGCCGCGGGGGGCGCCAGCCGGCCGGCCTCCTTAGCTTAGGCCCCTCCCACCAGCAGCAGCCGTGCCGAGTGAGCTGCAAGCGAAAGCGGACCGTCGGCACCTGCGGGCAGAGGCAAGGGGCAGCGCTCTCTCGGGAGGGACGGGGACACACACACACCTGCCTGCCTGCCGAAAAAAAGAAAGAAAAGGTGTATATACTAAGTTTTTTGGAGGGAAAACGGCCGGCTGTCGAAAGGGGCCCGCCTGCAAGGACGGGGACACACACACACACACACACACACACACACACACACACACACAAGCCACGCCTGCCTCCCTGGAAAAAGGAGGAAAAAACTAAGTTTTTGGGAGGGAAAACGCACGGGAGCCGAAAAGGGGGCCGGCCTGCTTGCCGAGAGAGTCGAGGCGCGGGAAAGTGCACGGAGGGAGCACGGGAACGGGGAGGGGGAGAGAGAGAGACACAGAGACACACAGATGGACGAGAGACGAGACCGGAGAGGAAGGAGCTCCGGTCCACCTCGCTTGCTTGCTAGCTACGTCTGTCTTTTCACCGCTGAGAGAAGGTAGTGCACCGTTCCCGGAGGCGCTGCAATACCGGGCCGATGCGTGGAGAGGACGGAGCAAGCTCCTGATCCAGCTCCCTGTTCCAAAAATCCGTTTAATATGTGGTCCCCCGATGGGGGACGTATCAGATATTAAACTGATAAGAACAGATACTACACTTGATCTTAGCCAAAAGGCCGAGAAGCGATGCCCGACGCCGGCCTTGGGCGGGCGCGCGGGCGTCCGGCTGGCGCGCAGCGGCGCAGGCCGACGCCTCTGGAGCCCGGTCCGCACGCGGCTGCCGGCCGCCCGGACTCCGCTCTCCCCCTCTCTTGCCTGCCTGCTTGCTCGCCTGCCTGCCCGCCAGTCCCGGGCGGGGGCCCTGCTCTTTGATCTCCTGTCAACGGCCCGACAACGACCGCAGCCGCGGGGGGCGCCAGCCGGCCGGCCTCCTTAGCTTAGGCCCCTCCCACCAGCAGCAGCCGTGCCGAGTGAGCTGCAAGCGAAAGCGGACCGTCGGCACCTGCGGGCAGAGGCAAGGGGCAGCGCTCTCTCGGGAGGGACGGGGACACACACACACCTGCCTGCCTGCCGAAAAAAAGAAAGAAAAGGTGTATATACTAAGTTTTTTGGAGGGAAAACGGCCGGCTGTCGAAAGGGGCCCGCCTGCAAGGACGGGGACACACACACACACACACACACACACACACACACACACACACACACACAAGCCACGCCTGCCTCCCTGGAAAAAGGAGGAAAAAACTAAGTTTTTGGGAGGGAAAACGCACGGGAGCCGAAAAGGGGGCCGGCCTGCTTGCCGAGAGAGTCGAGGCGCGGGAAAGTGCACGGAGGGAGCACGGGAACGGGGAGGGGGAGAGAGAGAGACACAGAGACACACAGATGGACGAGAGACGAGACCGGAGAGGAAGGAGCTCCGGTCCACCTCGCTTGCTTGCTAGCTACGTCTGTCTTTTCACCGCTGAGAGAAGGTAGTGCACCGTTCCCGGAGGCGCTGCAATACCGGGCCGATGCGTGGAGAGGACGGAGCAAGCTCCTGATCCAGCTCCCTGTTCCAAAAATCCGTTTAATATGTGGTCCCCCGATGGGGGACGTATCAGATATTAAACTGATAAGAACAGATACTACACTTGATCTTAGCCAAAAGGCCGAGAAGCGATGCCCGACGCCGGCCTTGGGCGGGCGCGCGGGCGTCCGGCTGGCGCGCAGCGGCGCAGGCCGACGCCTCTGGAGCCCGGTCCGCACGCGGCTGCCGGCCGCCCGGACTCCGCTCTCCCCCTCTCTTGCCTGCCTGCTTGCTCGCCTGCCTGCCCGCCAGTCCCGGGCGGGGGCCCTGCTCTTTGATCTCCTGTCAACGGCCCGACAACGACCGCAGCCGCGGGGGGCGCCAGCCGGCCGGCCTCCTTAGCTTAGGCCCCTCCCACCAGCAGCAGCCGTGCCGAGTGAGCTGCAAGCGAAAGCGGACCGTCGGCACCTGCGGGCAGAGGCAAGGGGCAGCGCTCTCTCGGGAGGGACGGGGACACACACACACCTGCCTGCCTGCCGAAAAAAAGAAAGAAAAGGTGTATATACTAAGTTTTTTGGAGGGAAAACGGCCGGCTGTCGAAAGGGGCCCGCCTGCAAGGACGGGGACACACACACACACACACACACACACACACACACACACACACAGCCACGCCTGCCTCCCTGGAAAAAGGAGGAAAAAACTAAGTTTTTGGGAGGGAAAACGCACGGGAGCCGAAAAGGGGGCCGGCCTGCTTGCCGAGAGAGTCGAGGCGCGGGAAAGTGCACGGAGGGAGCACGGGAACGGGGAGGGGGAGAGAGAGAGACACAGAGACACACAGATGGACGAGAGACGAGACCGGAGAGGAAGGAGCTCCGGTCCACCTCGCTTGCTTGCTAGCTACGTCTGTCTTTTCACCGCTGAGAGAAGGTAGTGCACCGTTCCCGGAGGCGCTGCAATACCGGGCCGATGCGTGGAGAGGACGGAGCAAGCTCCTGATCCAGCTCCCTGTTCCAAAAATCCGTTTAATATGTGGTCCCCCGATGGGGGACGTATCAGATATTAAACTGATAAGAACAGATACTACACTTGATCTTAGCCAAAAGGCCGAGAAGCGATGCCCGACGCCGGCCTTGGGCGGGCGCGCGGGCGTCCGGCTGGCGCGCAGCGGCGCAGGCCGACGCCTCTGGAGCCCGGTCCGCACGCGGCTGCCGGCCGCCCGGACTCCGCTCTCCCCCTCTCTTGCCTGCCTGCTTGCTCGCCTGCCTGCCCGCCAGTCCCGGGCGGGGGCCCTGCTCTTTGATCTCCTGTCAACGGCCCGACAACGACCGCAGCCGCGGGGGGCGCCAGCCGGCCGGCCTCCTTAGCTTAGGCCCCTCCCACCAGCAGCAGCCGTGCCGAGTGAGCTGCAAGCGAAAGCGGACCGTCGGCACCTGCGGGCAGAGGCAAGGGGCAGCGCTCTCTCGGGAGGGACGGGGACACACACACACCTGCCTGCCTGCCGAAAAAAAGAAAGAAAAGGTGTATATACTAAGTTTTTTGGAGGGAAAACGGCCGGCTGTCGAAAGGGGCCCGCCTGCAAGGACGGGGACACACACACACACACACACACACACACACACACACACACACACACACACAAGCCACGCCTGCCTCCCTGGAAAAAGGAGGAAAAAACTAAGTTTTTGGGAGGGAAAACGCACGGGAGCCGAAAAGGGGGCCGGCCTGCTTGCCGAGAGAGTCGAGGCGCGGGAAAGTGCACGGAGGGAGCACGGGAACGGGGAGGGGGAGAGAGAGAGACACAGAGACACACAGATGGACGAGAGACGAGACCGGAGAGGAAGGAGCTCCGGTCCACCTCGCTTGCTTGCTAGCTACGTCTGTCTTTTCACCGCTGAGAGAAGGTAGTGCACCGTTCCCGGAGGCGCTGCAATACCGGGCCGATGCGTGGAGAGGACGGAGCAAGCTCCTGATCCAGCTCCCTGTTCCAAAAATCCGTTTAATATGTGGTCCCCCGATGGGGGACGTATCAGATATTAAACTGATAAGAACAGATACTACACTTGATCTTAGCCAAAAGGCCGAGAAGCGATGCCCGACGCCGGCCTTGGGCGGGCGCGCGGGCGTCCGGCTGGCGCGCAGCGGCGCAGGCCGACGCCTCTGGAGCCCGGTCCGCACGCGGCTGCCGGCCGCCCGGACTCCGCTCTCCCCCTCTCTTGCCTGCCTGCTTGCTCGCCTGCCTGCCCGCCAGTCCCGGGCGGGGGCCCTGCTCTTTGATCTCCTGTCAACGGCCCGACAACGACCGCAGCCGCGGGGGGCGCCAGCCGGCCGGCCTCCTTAGCTTAGGCCCCTCCCACCAGCAGCAGCCGTGCCGAGTGAGCTGCAAGCGAAAGCGGACCGTCGGCACCTGCGGGCAGAGGCAAGGGGCAGCGCTCTCTCGGGAGGGACGGGGACACACACACACCTGCCTGCCTGCCGAAAAAAAGAAAGAAAAGGTGTATATACTAAGTTTTTTGGAGGGAAAACGGCCGGCTGTCGAAAGGGGCCCGCCTGCAAGGACGGGGACACACACACACACACACACACACACACACACACACACACACACACACACACAAGCCACGCCTGCCTCCCTGGAAAAAGGAGGAAAAAACTAAGTTTTTGGGAGGGAAAACGCACGGGAGCCGAAAAGGGGGCCGGCCTGCTTGCCGAGAGAGTCGAGGCGCGGGAAAGTGCACGGAGGGAGCACGGGAACGGGGAGGGGGAGAGAGAGAGACACAGAGACACACAGATGGACGAGAGACGAGACCGGAGAGGAAGGAGCTCCGGTCCACCTCGCTTGCTTGCTAGCTACGTCTGTCTTTTCACCGCTGAGAGAAGGTAGTGCACCGTTCCCGGAGGCGCTGCAATACCGGGCCGATGCGTGGAGAGGACGGAGCAAGCTCCTGATCCAGCTCCCTGTTCCAAAAATCCGTTTAATATGTGGTCCCCCGATGGGGGACGTATCAGATATTAAACTGATAAGAACAGATACTACACTTGATCTTAGCCAAAAGGCCGAGAAGCGATGCCCGACGCCGGCCTTGGGCGGGCGCGCGGGCGTCCGGCTGGCGCGCAGCGGCGCAGGCCGACGCCTCTGGAGCCCGGTCCGCACGCGGCTGCCGGCCGCCCGGACTCCGCTCTCCCCCTCTCTTGCCTGCCTGCTTGCTCGCCTGCCTGCCCGCCAGTCCCGGGCGGGGGCCCTGCTCTTTGATCTCCTGTCAACGGCCCGACAACGACCGCAGCCGCGGGGGGCGCCAGCCGGCCGGCCTCCTTAGCTTAGGCCCCTCCCACCAGCAGCAGCCGTGCCGAGTGAGCTGCAAGCGAAAGCGGACCGTCGGCACCTGCGGGCAGAGGCAAGGGGCAGCGCTCTCTCGGGAGGGACGGGGACACACACACACCTGCCTGCCTGCCGAAAAAAAGAAAGAAAAGGTGTATATACTAAGTTTTTTGGAGGGAAAACGGCCGGCTGTCGAAAGGGGCCCGCCTGCAAGGACGGGGACACACACACACACACACACACACACACACACACACACACAAGCCACGCCTGCCTCCCTGGAAAAAGGAGGAAAAAACTAAGTTTTTGGGAGGGAAAACGCACGGGAGCCGAAAAGGGGGCCGGCCTGCTTGCCGAGAGAGTCGAGGCGCGGGAAAGTGCACGGAGGGAGCACGGGAACGGGGAGGGGGAGAGAGAGAGACACAGAGACACACAGATGGACGAGAGACGAGACCGGAGAGGAAGGAGCTCCGGTCCACCTCGCTTGCTTGCTAGCTACGTCTGTCTTTTCACCGCTGAGAGAAGGTAGTGCACCGTTCCCGGAGGCGCTGCAATACCGGGCCGATGCGTGGAGAGGACGGAGCAAGCTCCTGATCCAGCTCCCTGTTCCAAAAATCCGTTTAATATGTGGTCCCCCGATGGGGGACGTATCAGATATTAAACTGATAAGAACAGATACTACACTTGATCTTAGCCAAAAGGCCGAGAAGCGATGCCCGACGCCGGCCTTGGGCGGGCGCGCGGGCGTCCGGCTGGCGCGCAGCGGCGCAGGCCGACGCCTCTGGAGCCCGGTCCGCACGCGGCTGCCGGCCGCCCGGACTCCGCTCTCCCCCTCTCTTGCCTGCCTGCTTGCTCGCCTGCCTGCCCGCCAGTCCCGGGCGGGGGCCCTGCTCTTTGATCTCCTGTCAACGGCCCGACAACGACCGCAGCCGCGGGGGGCGCCAGCCGGCCGGCCTCCTTAGCTTAGGCCCCTCCCACCAGCAGCAGCCGTGCCGAGTGAGCTGCAAGCGAAAGCGGACCGTCGGCACCTGCGGGCAGAGGCAAGGGGCAGCGCTCTCTCGGGAGGGACGGGGACACACACACACCTGCCTGCCTGCCGAAAAAAAGAAAGAAAAGGTGTATATACTAAGTTTTTTGGAGGGAAAACGGCCGGCTGTCGAAAGGGGCCCGCCTGCAAGGACGGGGACACACACACACACACACACACACACACACACACACACACAAGCCACGCCTGCCTCCCTGGAAAAAGGAGGAAAAAACTAAGTTTTTGGGAGGGAAAACGCACGGGAGCCGAAAAGGGGGCCGGCCTGCTTGCCGAGAGAGTCGAGGCGCGGGAAAGTGCACGGAGGGAGCACGGGAACGGGGAGGGGGAGAGAGAGAGACACAGAGACACACAGATGGACGAGAGACGAGACCGGAGAGGAAGGAGCTCCGGTCCACCTCGCTTGCTTGCTAGCTACGTCTGTCTTTTCACCGCTGAGAGAAGGTAGTGCACCGTTCCCGGAGGCGCTGCAATACCGGGCCGATGCGTGGAGAGGACGGAGCAAGCTCCTGATCCAGCTCCCTGTTCCAAAAATCCGTTTAATATGTGGTCCCCCGATGGGGGACGTATCAGATATTAAACTGATAAGAACAGATACTACACTTGATCTTAGCCAAAAGGCCGAGAAGCGATGCCCGACGCCGGCCTTGGGCGGGCGCGCGGGCGTCCGGCTGGCGCGCAGCGGCGCAGGCCGACGCCTCTGGAGCCCGGTCCGCACGCGGCTGCCGGCCGCCCGGACTCCGCTCTCCCCCTCTCTTGCCTGCCTGCTTGCTCGCCTGCCTGCCCGCCAGTCCCGGGCGGGGGCCCTGCTCTTTGATCTCCTGTCAACGGCCCGACAACGACCGCAGCCGCGGGGGGCGCCAGCCGGCCGGCCTCCTTAGCTTAGGCCCCTCCCACCAGCAGCAGCCGTGCCGAGTGAGCTGCAAGCGAAAGCGGACCGTCGGCACCTGCGGGCAGAGGCAAGGGGCAGCGCTCTCTCGGGAGGGACGGGGACACACACACACCTGCCTGCCTGCCGAAAAAAAGAAAGAAAAGGTGTATATACTAAGTTTTTTGGAGGGAAAACGGCCGGCTGTCGAAAGGGGCCCGCCTGCAAGGACGGGGACACACACACACACACACACACACACACACACACACACACACACACACACAAGCCACGCCTGCCTCCCTGGAAAAAGGAGGAAAAAACTAAGTTTTTGGGAGGGAAAACGCACGGGAGCCGAAAAGGGGGCCGGCCTGCTTGCCGAGAGAGTCGAGGCGCGGGAAAGTGCACGGAGGGAGCACGGGAACGGGGAGGGGGAGAGAGAGAGACACAGAGACACACAGATGGACGAGAGACGAGACCGGAGAGGAAGGAGCTCCGGTCCACCTCGCTTGCTTGCTAGCTACGTCTGTCTTTTCACCGCTGAGAGAAGGTAGTGCACCGTTCCCGGAGGCGCTGCAATACCGGGCCGATGCGTGGAGAGGACGGAGCAAGCTCCTGATCCAGCTCCCTGTTCCAAAAATCCGTTTAATATGTGGTCCCCCGATGGGGGACGTATCAGATATTAAACTGATAAGAACAGATACTACACTTGATCTTAGCCAAAAGGCCGAGAAGCGATGCCCGACGCCGGCCTTGGGCGGGCGCGCGGGCGTCCGGCTGGCGCGCAGCGGCGCAGGCCGACGCCTCTGGAGCCCGGTCCGCACGCGGCTGCCGGCCGCCCGGACTCCGCTCTCCCCCTCTCTTGCCTGCCTGCTTGCTCGCCTGCCTGCCCGCCAGTCCCGGGCGGGGGCCCTGCTCTTTGATCTCCTGTCAACGGCCCGACAACGACCGCAGCCGCGGGGGGCGCCAGCCGGCCGGCCTCCTTAGCTTAGGCCCCTCCCACCAGCAGCAGCCGTGCCGAGTGAGCTGCAAGCGAAAGCGGACCGTCGGCACCTGCGGGCAGAGGCAAGGGGCAGCGCTCTCTCGGGAGGGACGGGGACACACACACACCTGCCTGCCTGCCGAAAAAAAGAAAGAAAAGGTGTATATACTAAGTTTTTTGGAGGGAAAACGGCCGGCTGTCGAAAGGGGCCCGCCTGCAAGGACGGGGACACACACACACACACACACACACACACACAAGCCACGCCTGCCTCCCTGGAAAAAGGAGGAAAAAACTAAGTTTTTTGGAGGGAAAACGCACGGGAGCCGAAAAGGGGGCCGGCCTGCTTGCCGAGAGAGTCGAGGCGCGGGAAAGTGCACGGAGGGAGCACGGGAACGGGGAGGGGGAGAGAGAGAGACACAGAGACACACAGATGGACGAGAGACGAGACCGGAGAGGAAGGAGCTCCGGTCCACCTCGCTTGCTTGCTAGCTACGTCTGTCTTTTCACCGCTGAGAGAAGGTAGTGCACCGTTCCCGGAGGCGCTGCAATACCGGGCCGATGCGTGGAGAGGACGGAGCAAGCTCCTGATCCAGCTCCCTGTTCCAAAAATCCGTTTAATATGTGGTCCCCCGATGGGGGACGTATCAGATATTAAACTGATAAGAACAGATACTACACTTGATCTTAGCCAAAAGGCCGAGAAGCGATGCCCGACGCCGGCCTTGGGCGGGCGCGCGGGCGTCCGGCTGGCGCGCAGCGGCGCAGGCCGACGCCTCTGGAGCCCGGTCCGCACGCGGCTGCCGGCCGCCCGGACTCCGCTCTCCCCCTCTCTTGCCTGCCTGCTTGCTCGCCTGCCTGCCCGCCAGTCCCGGGCGGGGGCCCTGCTCTTTGATCTCCTGTCAACGGCCCGACAACGACCGCAGCCGCGGGGGGCGCCAGCCGGCCGGCCTCCTTAGCTTAGGCCCCTCCCACCAGCAGCAGCCGTGCCGAGTGAGCTGCAAGCGAAAGCGGACCGTCGGCACCTGCGGGCAGAGGCAAGGGGCAGCGCTCTCTCGGGAGGGACGGGGACACACACACACCTGCCTGCCTGCCGAAAAAAAGAAAGAAAAGGTGTATATACTAAGTTTTTTGGAGGGAAAACGGCCGGCTGTCGAAAGGGGCCCGCCTGCAAGGACGGGGACACACACACACACACACACACACACACACAAGCCACGCCTGCCTCCCTGGAAAAAGGAGGAAAAAACTAAGTTTTTTGGAGGGAAAACGCACGGGAGCCGAAAAGGGGGCCGGCCTGCTTGCCGAGAGAGTCGAGGCGCGGGAAAGTGCACGGAGGGAGCACGGGAACGGGGAGGGGGAGAGAGAGAGACACAGAGACACACAGATGGACGAGAGACGAGACCGGAGAGGAAGGAGCTCCGGTCCACCTCGCTTGCTTGCTAGCTACGTCTGTCTTTTCACCGCTGAGAGAAGGTAGTGCACCGTTCCCGGAGGCGCTGCAATACCGGGCCGATGCGTGGAGAGGACGGAGCAAGCTCCTGATCCAGCTCCCTGTTCCAAAAATCCGTTTAATATGTGGTCCCCCGATGGGGGACGTATCAGATATTAAACTGATAAGAACAGATACTACACTTGATCTTAGCCAAAAGGCCGAGAAGCGATGCCCGACGCCGGCCTTGGGCGGGCGCGCGGGCGTCCGGCTGGCGCGCAGCGGCGCAGGCCGACGCCTCTGGAGCCCGGTCCGCACGCGGCTGCCGGCCGCCCGGACTCCGCTCTCCCCCTCTCTTGCCTGCCTGCTTGCTCGCCTGCCTGCCCGCCAGTCCCGGGCGGGGGCCCTGCTCTTTGATCTCCTGTCAACGGCCCGACAACGACCGCAGCCGCGGGGGGCGCCAGCCGGCCGGCCTCCTTAGCTTAGGCCCCTCCCACCAGCAGCAGCCGTGCCGAGTGAGCTGCAAGCGAAAGCGGACCGTCGGCACCTGCGGGCAGAGGCAAGGGGCAGCGCTCTCTCGGGAGGGACGGGGACACACACACACCTGCCTGCCTGCCGAAAAAAAGAAAGAAAAGGTGTATATACTAAGTTTTTTGGAGGGAAAACGGCCGGCTGTCGAAAGGGGCCCGCCTGCAAGGACGGGGACACACACACACACACACACACACACACACAAGCCACGCCTGCCTCCCTGGAAAAAGGAGGAAAAAACTAAGTTTTTTGGAGGGAAAACGCACGGGAGCCGAAAAGGGGGCCGGCCTGCTTGCCGAGAGAGTCGAGGCGCGGGAAAGTGCACGGAGGGAGCACGGGAACGGGGAGGGGGAGAGAGAGAGACACAGAGACACACAGATGGACGAGAGACGAGACCGGAGAGGAAGGAGCTCCGGTCCACCTCGCTTGCTTGCTAGCTACGTCTGTCTTTTCACCGCTGAGAGAAGGTAGTGCACCGTTCCCGGAGGCGCTGCAATACCGGGCCGATGCGTGGAGAGGACGGAGCAAGCTCCTGATCCAGCTCCCTGTTCCAAAAATCCGTTTAATATGTGGTCCCCCGATGGGGGACGTATCAGATATTAAACTGATAAGAACAGATACTACACTTGATCTTAGCCAAAAGGCCGAGAAGCGATGCCCGACGCCGGCCTTGGGCGGGCGCGCGGGCGTCCGGCTGGCGCGCAGCGGCGCAGGCCGACGCCTCTGGAGCCCGGTCCGCACGCGGCTGCCGGCCGCCCGGACTCCGCTCTCCCCCTCTCTTGCCTGCCTGCTTGCTCGCCTGCCTGCCCGCCAGTCCCGGGCGGGGGCCCTGCTCTTTGATCTCCTGTCAACGGCCCGACAACGACCGCAGCCGCGGGGGGCGCCAGCCGGCCGGCCTCCTTAGCTTAGGCCCCTCCCACCAGCAGCAGCCGTGCCGAGTGAGCTGCAAGCGAAAGCGGACCGTCGGCACCTGCGGGCAGAGGCAAGGGGCAGCGCTCTCTCGGGAGGGACGGGGACACACACACACCTGCCTGCCTGCCGAAAAAAAGAAAGAAAAGGTGTATATACTAAGTTTTTTGGAGGGAAAACGGCCGGCTGTCGAAAGGGGCCCGCCTGCAAGGACGGGGACACACACACACACACACACACACACACACAAGCCACGCCTGCCTCCCTGGAAAAAGGAGGAAAAAACTAAGTTTTTTGGAGGGAAAACGCACGGGAGCCGAAAAGGGGGCCGGCCTGCTTGCCGAGAGAGTCGAGGCGCGGGAAAGTGCACGGAGGGAGCACGGGAACGGGGAGGGGGAGAGAGAGAGACACAGAGACACACAGATGGACGAGAGACGAGACCGGAGAGGAAGGAGCTCCGGTCCACCTCGCTTGCTTGCTAGCTACGTCTGTCTTTTCACCGCTGAGAGAAGGTAGTGCACCGTTCCCGGAGGCGCTGCAATACCGGGCCGATGCGTGGAGAGGACGGAGCAAGCTCCTGATCCAGCTCCCTGTTCCAAAAATCCGTTTAATATGTGGTCCCCCGATGGGGGACGTATCAGATATTAAACTGATAAGAACAGATACTACACTTGATCTTAGCCAAAAGGCCGAGAAGCGATGCCCGACGCCGGCCTTGGGCGGGCGCGCGGGCGTCCGGCTGGCGCGCAGCGGCGCAGGCCGACGCCTCTGGAGCCCGGTCCGCACGCGGCTGCCGGCCGCCCGGACTCCGCTCTCCCCCTCTCTTGCCTGCCTGCTTGCTCGCCTGCCTGCCCGCCAGTCCCGGGCGGGGGCCCTGCTCTTTGATCTCCTGTCAACGGCCCGACAACGACCGCAGCCGCGGGGGGCGCCAGCCGGCCGGCCTCCTTAGCTTAGGCCCCTCCCACCAGCAGCAGCCGTGCCGAGTGAGCTGCAAGCGAAAGCGGACCGTCGGCACCTGCGGGCAGAGGCAAGGGGCAGCGCTCTCTCGGGAGGGACGGGGACACACACACACCTGCCTGCCTGCCGAAAAAAAGAAAGAAAAGGTGTATATACTAAGTTTTTTGGAGGGAAAACGGCCGGCTGTCGAAAGGGGCCCGCCTGCAAGGACGGGGACACACACACACACACACACACACACACACAAGCCACGCCTGCCTCCCTGGAAAAAGGAGGAAAAAACTAAGTTTTTTGGAGGGAAAACGCACGGGAGCCGAAAAGGGGGCCGGCCTGCTTGCCGAGAGAGTCGAGGCGCGGGAAAGTGCACGGAGGGAGCACGGGAACGGGGAGGGGGAGAGAGAGAGACACAGAGACACACAGATGGACGAGAGACGAGACCGGAGAGGAAGGAGCTCCGGTCCACCTCGCTTGCTTGCTAGCTACGTCTGTCTTTTCACCGCTGAGAGAAGGTAGTGCACCGTTCCCGGAGGCGCTGCAATACCGGGCCGATGCGTGGAGAGGACGGAGCAAGCTCCTGATCCAGCTCCCTGTTCCAAAAATCCGTTTAATATGTGGTCCCCCGATGGGGGACGTATCAGATATTAAACTGATAAGAACAGATACTACACTTGATCTTAGCCAAAAGGCCGAGAAGCGATGCCCGACGCCGGCCTTGGGCGGGCGCGCGGGCGTCCGGCTGGCGCGCAGCGGCGCAGGCCGACGCCTCTGGAGCCCGGTCCGCACGCGGCTGCCGGCCGCCCGGACTCCGCTCTCCCCCTCTCTTGCCTGCCTGCTTGCTCGCCTGCCTGCCCGCCAGTCCCGGGCGGGGGCCCTGCTCTTTGATCTCCTGTCAACGGCCCGACAACGACCGCAGCCGCGGGGGGCGCCAGCCGGCCGGCCTCCTTAGCTTAGGCCCCTCCCACCAGCAGCAGCCGTGCCGAGTGAGCTGCAAGCGAAAGCGGACCGTCGGCACCTGCGGGCAGAGGCAAGGGGCAGCGCTCTCTCGGGAGGGACGGGGACACACACACACCTGCCTGCCTGCCGAAAAAAAGAAAGAAAAGGTGTATATACTAAGTTTTTTGGAGGGAAAACGGCCGGCTGTCGAAAGGGGCCCGCCTGCAAGGACGGGGACACACACACACACACACACACACACACACAAGCCACGCCTGCCTCCCTGGAAAAAGGAGGAAAAAACTAAGTTTTTTGGAGGGAAAACGCACGGGAGCCGAAAAGGGGGCCGGCCTGCTTGCCGAGAGAGTCGAGGCGCGGGAAAGTGCACGGAGGGAGCACGGGAACGGGGAGGGGGAGAGAGAGAGACACAGAGACACACAGATGGACGAGAGACGAGACCGGAGAGGAAGGAGCTCCGGTCCACCTCGCTTGCTTGCTAGCTACGTCTGTCTTTTCACCGCTGAGAGAAGGTAGTGCACCGTTCCCGGAGGCGCTGCAATACCGGGCCGATGCGTGGAGAGGACGGAGCAAGCTCCTGATCCAGCTCCCTGTTCCAAAAATCCGTTTAATATGTGGTCCCCCGATGGGGGACGTATCAGATATTAAACTGATAAGAACAGATTTTTTTTAACAAAATTTATTTCACACACAGCAAATCAACACACCAACAGTACAACACTATACAGAAACAAAGGTCCACCTATTAGAATTCAAAAAGGCTTTTCCACTTCTCCCTGGCAGCAAAATAGCCATATTTCTGCACATCCCTCAAAACCCTCCCTCGCACCAACCCCTTTACCCTCCCTACTGCCCTCCCCACCGACCACTCGACATTCCTCTTGACTGTGTCTTCACGGGAGTCCCAAACCACCTGTTTAACTAGGCTTACAAGCAGCCAGCCCAGAAATCTTGTTGTCAATGAAACATTAGTGCACACGAACCCCCATCTTATAACATCAAATGACAAAACAAAAAGAGGACACAGTTGTAACAGTACATCTTGACATTCCCCCCATAGTCCCCGAACAAAAACACATTCCCAAAAAGTGTGCCGCACTGTTTCCTCTGCAGAACACCCCTCCCTTGGACAAGTTCTAGTTTTAGACAGCTTATGCCTATAAAGCACCTGCCGCACTGGCAATCTGTCATGGACGATCCTCCAGTTCAGATCCATCAAGCCGTGATCTAACCCCTTAGGCTGAACACGGGTCCACACCTCCGTCCGTATACCCAATACTACCGGAGTAACCTTCCGAGTCTCCATCACCAATGTATACAGTTTCCTATGGTCCTGGCAGACATCCTTGTCCCCAAAAGGAAACGTTTCTTTCCTCAACTCTCTCGCTCTCCTATAATGAGCGGGAGCTGACGCTGCATGCGGCCTCGCATTCGACCACCCATACACTGTCCTCATACACTCTTCAAACCACAGACACACAAAACTCTTGCACCGCCCCCCAGCACCTCCACCAAGAACCCTACACAACCCTGAAAAAAACACACAGTCTAGTTTGAGGGAGAAGTTGGGGACCCCCCTCCCACCTTCACTGACCTCCATATACATGATGTCCCTCCTGACGTATTCATATTTCCCTCCCCACATGAACTCAAAGACCATCCGTGTCAACAGTCTCCTAAAGGTCTTTGGCAGTGGATATACATAAGCCAGATACATTAAAGCTGGCAAAACGTCGGCTTTCAAAACAATCACCTTCCCCAAGAAGGACAACCGCCGTGACTTCCACAACCCAAACTTCACCCTCACTCGTGCAAACACCAAGTTCCAATTAAGCAACTCGTTCCCTTTCTTTTGAAAAACTACCCCTAAAATCTTTACCCCATTCTCAGATTCTTGTAGCCCGCCCGGCACCGACCACACTGTACTCCACCCGCCACACCCCATTGCCACCGACTTCTGCACATTAAGCTTGGACCCAGAGGCAGCTGCGAACTGCCCGAACCTGTGCAGCGCTTGCCTCACACCACTCTCAGATGTCAAAAACAGTGTGGCGTCGTCTGCGTACTGCAGGATTTTAAGTACCTCACCTCCGCTCCCTGGTAGCCACAACCCATGCACCGCCGGGTCTGCCCTCAAGCAACATGCCAAAGCCTCTACAAACAGCACATACAACAAGGGGGACAGAGGGCACCCTTGCCTCACCCCAGAAGACTGCAAAAACCACTCCCCCCTATGCCCATTAACCACCACCCTGCTACCTACCTCTGTGTACAAAATCCTTAACCAACGCAAAAAAAAATCCCCAAACCCTAAATGTGCCAAAATCCTAAATAAAAACCCGTGATGAACTCTATCAAAAGCCTTCTCCTGATCCACGTTCACCAGCAACAAAGGGATCCTCTGAGCTTCCACCCATGCGATCACATCTCTGACCAGAACTAGGTTCCAAAAAATCGATCGCCCCGGGACTCCGCAGGTTTGGTCCGAATGTACCAAATCCGGCATCACAGTCCTCAAACGGCTCACGAGGACCTTAGCAACCAGCTTGTAATCCGTGGACAACAAGGTGATTGGTCTCCAGTTCTTTAAGTCCGTCATATCCCCCTTTTTAAACAAAAGCACTATCGAACCATCCCTCATAGTCCTACTCAACTTGCCATCCCTGTAGATCTCATTCAGGACAGCAAGGAGCTCTGGTCCCAGCAGATCCCAAAAGGCGGCATAGAACTCCCTAGGGAGCCCATCCACCCCTGGGACCTTCCCATCCTTGAGAGACTTTAGAGCACTTTCCAATTCCTCTAAAGTGAGGGGCTTCTCCAAGGTCTCCTTCACACTGCTAGACAACCGGTTTCTCAGAAAACTCAAGAAATAATTCCCCAGTCCTTCATCAACCACTTTCTCCTCAAACAGCTTGGAATAAAATTCTGTTGCACACTCCACCATCTCTGTGTTCGTATGCACCACATCACCGTCCCTAGTGCGCAATGCTTTAATCACTGTCCCCCTCTGTCTCACCCTCACCTGCTGAAAGAAGAAGGCAGAACACGTCTCATGCTGGTCAATATAATTCTGGCACCTACGTACCAAAAATCGCCGAGCTTTGTCTTCAAAAAGGGTTCTCAAACGGGCTTTTAAGGCCCTCAATAAACCGTGATCCATGGCTTGCCCTGCATTCTCCCTAGTATACAACATCTCGATCCTCTTCACAGCTTTCTCCACCTCTTTCATATCCTTCCTCCTAACACTTCTACAAAAATCCCCAACAAACACCCTGATCTTTCCTTTAACACATTCCCACCAATCAACCAAAGATGAAAAACAACCTTGCAACCCAACCCATTCCCTGAACCATGCCCGAAACTGCCTCCTGAAATTCTCATCCTGCAAAACTGTCACATCCATCCTCCACACATCTCTTCCGAAGCTCAACGTGCCGAGCTCCAACTCACACAGCACCCCATCGTGATCAGAGAACCACGATGGGCGCAAGACCATGCCCACCACCCGCACCCCCTGGGGCACAAACCAGTAATCTAATCGGCTCCTGACACCCCGCGAGTTCCTCCACGTACATCCCTGCTGGTTAGGGAAAAGACACCTATACGCGTCTTTCAGGCCAAACTCCCTCACTACCCTCCCCCAAAACTGTCCTGTAAAATCCACCTCACGCCCCTTATCCAAACACACATTAAAATCTCCCCCCAACAACACCACACGGTTTGTATAAAGCAGTGGCGTTATGGCTTCAAAACATTCCTTCCTCTCCTTAAGGTTCACTGGGGCATAAACATTGATTAACCGCAAGCACACGCCCATCCACTCCGCATCCACACACAGCACTCGGCCTGGCCACACAGACATTGCATCGCCCACCGCCCACCCCCTCCCATTAAACACCATCCCCACTCCCGACGAACGGACCCCACCCACACTCCATCTGGCTTCCCCCTCCTTCCATTCCTCAGAAAAAAACCCTATATCTCTCCTATCCTGTAAATGAACCTCCTGTAAGAATGCAACCGAAAAAACCACGGACTTCAAAGATATAAAAAACGCCGTCCTTTTCACCTTATCCTGCAACCCTCTCACATTTGCAGTAAAGGCAAAAAAACCCATTGTTGCATTATTAACTAAAATCCGCACTACTCAAAAATTCCTCTATATTAGCCGTGTCGTGTGTTGGACCCTCATAACTGCCTACGCTACTCGGAGAGCTAGCAGACCAGATATGACCTATCTGGCTTCCGCCCCACTCCCCCAACCTATCTTCTGTATTACCCCAACTCTCGCCCCCTACAGCTGGGGCCTCCATAGCAACACCTCCACCCTCACCCGCTTCCTCCCTTCCTATAACTTTCGTTATTGACCTGGGAGGCGAGAGCGACTCCCCTCCAGGCTTGTCCTTCTGTTTCCGCTTCCTTTTTTTCTTTTTCCCCACCACTGTTTCAAAGTCATCTCCCCCGCTTCCCTCTTCTGCTGTACTGTCACCATCACTCATCTCCATATCCTGCAGATCCCCAGAACCCACCCCCCCCCCCACCTCTCCCAAATCTCCCCTGTCCCCAGATTCCCCAGTGCCCTCTACCCTATCGCTCACCAAACCACTACCCCCCGCCCCATCCCCCTTATCTTCAGCTACTTCTCTCTCAACCTCACTCCTCTCTCCCCCCTCCACCGGTAACCCAGCTCCCTTATCTCTATCCTCCCCCACTGTAACCCCTTCCCCACCCCTTCTAAACCCGTCCCCCTCTTCCCTCGCCCTCCCCCTACCCTTTTTCTTTTTCTTGCCCCTCCCTGCGCCCCCTACCTTCCTAACTTCCTCCTCTGTACCACCCAATTCCATATCCCCACCTTCCTGCACTCCCTCCTCCTCCTCCTCGCTCGTCCCTTCGTCTTCCTGGAACCCTGCTAGTCCGGTGCGAAGAGCTATTACCCTCTCCGGCTGCCGTTCAAAACAATCTTTAAACAAATGTCCCGCCTCATTACACAAGGAGCACCTCGGCCTCTCCTCGCAATCCCTCACCTCGTGTCCCTCCTTCCCACACCTCCGACAAATCATCTTAGTGCAATTTGCCACCAAGTGACCCTCCCCCCCACATCTTCTACACAGTTTCGGTTGCCCTGCATAAAACAAATAACCCTGATTGGAACCCAAGAAAAAATTAGCCGGTGGATGCCTGAAACCATCCTTCGACGAATTGTCCGGCTGAAACCGGACTCTATACTGCCACCGACCCGTCCATACCCGCACCCCATCCCTCAACATCCACCCATCGTTCAAGATTTCCACATACCGACTCAGAAAAGCATAAATGTCCGTTTCCAACACAAAAGGGTTGTGCATGTGCACCGTCACCACTCTGTCCTCTTGTGCCCAAAGTCCCACCACTTCAAAGTTCTCCAATTGTCCAGCATCCTTTTTTTCTCTGGCCGCCCGAAACACATTCCAGTACATCGTTGCAGATTCAAAGGTCACATTGAAAAATCGCAGAGAGACATAACTCTGCACGCAAAACACATCCTTCAAATCCACGCTCAAAACTCGCATCAACACATGCCGGGAGAAGTCCTCTCTCCCCGGCATCAGGCCAACATCACCCAACCACCGGAACTGGATGGTGTTCTTCAGTCCAGGCCCTGCTGCAGGCTGACCCCTCCAGTTCCTAGCCTCCATGTCGCCGGCAAAAGAAAGTCACAAAAGCCCCGGGAAATCGCCTGGCTCCCCAGCACAGGGTAACCCCTGAGCTGAGGAGAACCCAGGCCGCGCTGCAAGGTGACGATCGCCTTCACCAGTCCTTGGAGACGCCCGATCCTTCCAAAAGAAAAAAGACTCCGACCCTCCTCCTGGCTCGTCTGTATCCCGGACTTCAAAAAAGGTTCCGCCGCGCCTTCTCTCCTCTTCCTCTTCTCCGCCGTCGCCCTTCTCGTCCCCCAGCCAAGTCCTCAAGCCGCGGGCCTGCCACGTACTTTTTGGATCTTGGCCAAAAGGCCGAGAAGCGATGCCCGACGCCGGCCTTGGGCGGGCGCGCGGGCGTCCGGCTGGCGCGCAGCGGCGCAGGCCGACGCCTCTGGAGCCCGGTCCGCACGCGGCTGCCGGCCGCCCGGACTCCGCTCTCCCCCTCTCTTGCCTGCCTGCTTGCTCGCCTGCCTGCCCGCCAGTCCCGGGCGGGGGCCCTGCTCTTTGATCTCCTGTCAACGGCCCGACAACGACCGCAGCCGCGGGGGGCGCCAGCCGGCCGGCCTCCTTAGCTTAGGCCCCTCCCACCAGCAGCAGCCGTGCCGAGTGAGCTGCAAGCGAAAGCGGACCGTCGGCACCTGCGGGCAGAGGCAAGGGGCAGCGCTCTCTCGGGAGGGACGGGGACACACACACACCTGCCTGCCTGCCGAAAAAAAGAAAGAAAAGGTGTATATACTAAGTTTTTTGGAGGGAAAACGGCCGGCTGTCGAAAGGGGCCCGCCTGCAAGGACGGGGACACACACACACACACACACACACACACACAAGCCACGCCTGCCTCCCTGGAAAAAGGAGGAAAAAACTAAGTTTTTTGGAGGGAAAACGCACGGGAGCCGAAAAGGGGGCCGGCCTGCTTGCCGAGAGAGTCGAGGCGCGGGAAAGTGCACGGAGGGAGCACGGGAACGGGGAGGGGGAGAGAGAGAGACACAGAGACACACAGATGGACGAGAGACGAGACCGGAGAGGAAGGAGCTCCGGTCCACCTCGCTTGCTTGCTAGCTACGTCTGTCTTTTCACCGCTGAGAGAAGGTAGTGCACCGTTCCCGGAGGCGCTGCAATACCGGGCCGATGCGTGGAGAGGACGGAGCAAGCTCCTGATCCAGCTCCCTGTTCCAAAAATCCGTTTAATATGTGGTCCCCCGATGGGGGACGTATCAGATATTAAACTGATAAGAACAGATACTACACTTGATCTTAGCCAAAAGGCCGAGAAGCGATGCCCGACGCCGGCCTTGGGCGGGCGCGCGGGCGTCCGGCTGGCGCGCAGCGGCGCAGGCCGACGCCTCTGGAGCCCGGTCCGCACGCGGCTGCCGGCCGCCCGGACTCCGCTCTCCCCCTCTCTTGCCTGCCTGCTTGCTCGCCTGCCTGCCCGCCAGTCCCGGGCGGGGGCCCTGCTCTTTGATCTCCTGTCAACGGCCCGACAACGACCGCAGCCGCGGGGGGCGCCAGCCGGCCGGCCTCCTTAGCTTAGGCCCCTCCCACCAGCAGCAGCCGTGCCGAGTGAGCTGCAAGCGAAAGCGGACCGTCGGCACCTGCGGGCAGAGGCAAGGGGCAGCGCTCTCTCGGGAGGGACGGGGACACACACACACCTGCCTGCCTGCCGAAAAAAAGAAAGAAAAGGTGTATATACTAAGTTTTTTGGAGGGAAAACGGCCGGCTGTCGAAAGGGGCCCGCCTGCAAGGACGGGGACACACACACACACACACACACACACACACAAGCCACGCCTGCCTCCCTGGAAAAAGGAGGAAAAAACTAAGTTTTTTGGAGGGAAAACGCACGGGAGCCGAAAAGGGGGCCGGCCTGCTTGCCGAGAGAGTCGAGGCGCGGGAAAGTGCACGGAGGGAGCACGGGAACGGGGAGGGGGAGAGAGAGAGACACAGAGACACACAGATGGACGAGAGACGAGACCGGAGAGGAAGGAGCTCCGGTCCACCTCGCTTGCTTGCTAGCTACGTCTGTCTTTTCACCGCTGAGAGAAGGTAGTGCACCGTTCCCGGAGGCGCTGCAATACCGGGCCGATGCGTGGAGAGGACGGAGCAAGCTCCTGATCCAGCTCCCTGTTCCAAAAATCCGTTTAATATGTGGTCCCCCGATGGGGGACGTATCAGATATTAAACTGATAAGAACAGATACTACACTTGATCTTAGCCAAAAGGCCGAGAAGCGATGCCCGACGCCGGCCTTGGGCGGGCGCGCGGGCGTCCGGCTGGCGCGCAGCGGCGCAGGCCGACGCCTCTGGAGCCCGGTCCGCACGCGGCTGCCGGCCGCCCGGACTCCGCTCTCCCCCTCTCTTGCCTGCCTGCTTGCTCGCCTGCCTGCCCGCCAGTCCCGGGCGGGGGCCCTGCTCTTTGATCTCCTGTCAACGGCCCGACAACGACCGCAGCCGCGGGGGGCGCCAGCCGGCCGGCCTCCTTAGCTTAGGCCCCTCCCACCAGCAGCAGCCGTGCCGAGTGAGCTGCAAGCGAAAGCGGACCGTCGGCACCTGCGGGCAGAGGCAAGGGGCAGCGCTCTCTCGGGAGGGACGGGGACACACACACACCTGCCTGCCTGCCGAAAAAAAGAAAGAAAAGGTGTATATACTAAGTTTTTTGGAGGGAAAACGGCCGGCTGTCGAAAGGGGCCCGCCTGCAAGGACGGGGACACACACACACACACACACACACACACACAAGCCACGCCTGCCTCCCTGGAAAAAGGAGGAAAAAACTAAGTTTTTTGGAGGGAAAACGCACGGGAGCCGAAAAGGGGGCCGGCCTGCTTGCCGAGAGAGTCGAGGCGCGGGAAAGTGCACGGAGGGAGCACGGGAACGGGGAGGGGGAGAGAGAGAGACACAGAGACACACAGATGGACGAGAGACGAGACCGGAGAGGAAGGAGCTCCGGTCCACCTCGCTTGCTTGCTAGCTACGTCTGTCTTTTCACCGCTGAGAGAAGGTAGTGCACCGTTCCCGGAGGCGCTGCAATACCGGGCCGATGCGTGGAGAGGACGGAGCAAGCTCCTGATCCAGCTCCCTGTTCCAAAAATCCGTTTAATATGTGGTCCCCCGATGGGGGACGTATCAGATATTAAACTGATAAGAACAGATACTACACTTGATCTTAGCCAAAAGGCCGAGAAGCGATGCCCGACGCCGGCCTTGGGCGGGCGCGCGGGCGTCCGGCTGGCGCGCAGCGGCGCAGGCCGACGCCTCTGGAGCCCGGTCCGCACGCGGCTGCCGGCCGCCCGGACTCCGCTCTCCCCCTCTCTTGCCTGCCTGCTTGCTCGCCTGCCTGCCCGCCAGTCCCGGGCGGGGGCCCTGCTCTTTGATCTCCTGTCAACGGCCCGACAACGACCGCAGCCGCGGGGGGCGCCAGCCGGCCGGCCTCCTTAGCTTAGGCCCCTCCCACCAGCAGCAGCCGTGCCGAGTGAGCTGCAAGCGAAAGCGGACCGTCGGCACCTGCGGGCAGAGGCAAGGGGCAGCGCTCTCTCGGGAGGGACGGGGACACACACACACCTGCCTGCCTGCCGAAAAAAAGAAAGAAAAGGTGTATATACTAAGTTTTTTGGAGGGAAAACGGCCGGCTGTCGAAAGGGGCCCGCCTGCAAGGACGGGGACACACACACACACACACACACACACACACAAGCCACGCCTGCCTCCCTGGAAAAAGGAGGAAAAAACTAAGTTTTTTGGAGGGAAAACGCACGGGAGCCGAAAAGGGGGCCGGCCTGCTTGCCGAGAGAGTCGAGGCGCGGGAAAGTGCACGGAGGGAGCACGGGAACGGGGAGGGGGAGAGAGAGAGACACAGAGACACACAGATGGACGAGAGACGAGACCGGAGAGGAAGGAGCTCCGGTCCACCTCGCTTGCTTGCTAGCTACGTCTGTCTTTTCACCGCTGAGAGAAGGTAGTGCACCGTTCCCGGAGGCGCTGCAATACCGGGCCGATGCGTGGAGAGGACGGAGCAAGCTCCTGATCCAGCTCCCTGTTCCAAAAATCCGTTTAATATGTGGTCCCCCGATGGGGGACGTATCAGATATTAAACTGATAAGAACAGATACTACACTTGATCTTAGCCAAAAGGCCGAGAAGCGATGCCCGACGCCGGCCTTGGGCGGGCGCGCGGGCGTCCGGCTGGCGCGCAGCGGCGCAGGCCGACGCCTCTGGAGCCCGGTCCGCACGCGGCTGCCGGCCGCCCGGACTCCGCTCTCCCCCTCTCTTGCCTGCCTGCTTGCTCGCCTGCCTGCCCGCCAGTCCCGGGCGGGGGCCCTGCTCTTTGATCTCCTGTCAACGGCCCGACAACGACCGCAGCCGCGGGGGGCGCCAGCCGGCCGGCCTCCTTAGCTTAGGCCCCTCCCACCAGCAGCAGCCGTGCCGAGTGAGCTGCAAGCGAAAGCGGACCGTCGGCACCTGCGGGCAGAGGCAAGGGGCAGCGCTCTCTCGGGAGGGACGGGGACACACACACACCTGCCTGCCTGCCGAAAAAAAGAAAGAAAAGGTGTATATACTAAGTTTTTTGGAGGGAAAACGGCCGGCTGTCGAAAGGGGCCCGCCTGCAAGGACGGGGACACACACACACACACACACACACACACACAAGCCACGCCTGCCTCCCTGGAAAAAGGAGGAAAAAACTAAGTTTTTTGGAGGGAAAACGCACGGGAGCCGAAAAGGGGGCCGGCCTGCTTGCCGAGAGAGTCGAGGCGCGGGAAAGTGCACGGAGGGAGCACGGGAACGGGGAGGGGGAGAGAGAGAGACACAGAGACACACAGATGGACGAGAGACGAGACCGGAGAGGAAGGAGCTCCGGTCCACCTCGCTTGCTTGCTAGCTACGTCTGTCTTTTCACCGCTGAGAGAAGGTAGTGCACCGTTCCCGGAGGCGCTGCAATACCGGGCCGATGCGTGGAGAGGACGGAGCAAGCTCCTGATCCAGCTCCCTGTTCCAAAAATCCGTTTAATATGTGGTCCCCCGATGGGGGACGTATCAGATATTAAACTGATAAGAACAGATACTACACTTGATCTTAGCCAAAAGGCCGAGAAGCGATGCCCGACGCCGGCCTTGGGCGGGCGCGCGGGCGTCCGGCTGGCGCGCAGCGGCGCAGGCCGACGCCTCTGGAGCCCGGTCCGCACGCGGCTGCCGGCCGCCCGGACTCCGCTCTCCCCCTCTCTTGCCTGCCTGCTTGCTCGCCTGCCTGCCCGCCAGTCCCGGGCGGGGGCCCTGCTCTTTGATCTCCTGTCAACGGCCCGACAACGACCGCAGCCGCGGGGGGCGCCAGCCGGCCGGCCTCCTTAGCTTAGGCCCCTCCCACCAGCAGCAGCCGTGCCGAGTGAGCTGCAAGCGAAAGCGGACCGTCGGCACCTGCGGGCAGAGGCAAGGGGCAGCGCTCTCTCGGGAGGGACGGGGACACACACACACCTGCCTGCCTGCCGAAAAAAAGAAAGAAAAGGTGTATATACTAAGTTTTTTGGAGGGAAAACGGCCGGCTGTCGAAAGGGGCCCGCCTGCAAGGACGGGGACACACACACACACACACACACACACACACAAGCCACGCCTGCCTCCCTGGAAAAAGGAGGAAAAAACTAAGTTTTTTGGAGGGAAAACGCACGGGAGCCGAAAAGGGGGCCGGCCTGCTTGCCGAGAGAGTCGAGGCGCGGGAAAGTGCACGGAGGGAGCACGGGAACGGGGAGGGGGAGAGAGAGAGACACAGAGACACACAGATGGACGAGAGACGAGACCGGAGAGGAAGGAGCTCCGGTCCACCTCGCTTGCTTGCTAGCTACGTCTGTCTTTTCACCGCTGAGAGAAGGTAGTGCACCGTTCCCGGAGGCGCTGCAATACCGGGCCGATGCGTGGAGAGGACGGAGCAAGCTCCTGATCCAGCTCCCTGTTCCAAAAATCCGTTTAATATGTGGTCCCCCGATGGGGGACGTATCAGATATTAAACTGATAAGAACAGATACTACACTTGATCTTAGCCAAAAGGCCGAGAAGCGATGCCCGACGCCGGCCTTGGGCGGGCGCGCGGGCGTCCGGCTGGCGCGCAGCGGCGCAGGCCGACGCCTCTGGAGCCCGGTCCGCACGCGGCTGCCGGCCGCCCGGACTCCGCTCTCCCCCTCTCTTGCCTGCCTGCTTGCTCGCCTGCCTGCCCGCCAGTCCCGGGCGGGGGCCCTGCTCTTTGATCTCCTGTCAACGGCCCGACAACGACCGCAGCCGCGGGGGGCGCCAGCCGGCCGGCCTCCTTAGCTTAGGCCCCTCCCACCAGCAGCAGCCGTGCCGAGTGAGCTGCAAGCGAAAGCGGACCGTCGGCACCTGCGGGCAGAGGCAAGGGGCAGCGCTCTCTCGGGAGGGACGGGGACACACACACACCTGCCTGCCTGCCGAAAAAAAGAAAGAAAAGGTGTATATACTAAGTTTTTTGGAGGGAAAACGGCCGGCTGTCGAAAGGGGCCCGCCTGCAAGGACGGGGACACACACACACACACACACACACACACACAAGCCACGCCTGCCTCCCTGGAAAAAGGAGGAAAAAACTAAGTTTTTTGGAGGGAAAACGCACGGGAGCCGAAAAGGGGGCCGGCCTGCTTGCCGAGAGAGTCGAGGCGCGGGAAAGTGCACGGAGGGAGCACGGGAACGGGGAGGGGGAGAGAGAGAGACACAGAGACACACAGATGGACGAGAGACGAGACCGGAGAGGAAGGAGCTCCGGTCCACCTCGCTTGCTTGCTAGCTACGTCTGTCTTTTCACCGCTGAGAGAAGGTAGTGCACCGTTCCCGGAGGCGCTGCAATACCGGGCCGATGCGTGGAGAGGACGGAGCAAGCTCCTGATCCAGCTCCCTGTTCCAAAAATCCGTTTAATATGTGGTCCCCCGATGGGGGACGTATCAGATATTAAACTGATAAGAACAGATACTACACTTGATCTTAGCCAAAAGGCCGAGAAGCGATGCCCGACGCCGGCCTTGGGCGGGCGCGCGGGCGTCCGGCTGGCGCGCAGCGGCGCAGGCCGACGCCTCTGGAGCCCGGTCCGCACGCGGCTGCCGGCCGCCCGGACTCCGCTCTCCCCCTCTCTTGCCTGCCTGCTTGCTCGCCTGCCTGCCCGCCAGTCCCGGGCGGGGGCCCTGCTCTTTGATCTCCTGTCAACGGCCCGACAACGACCGCAGCCGCGGGGGGCGCCAGCCGGCCGGCCTCCTTAGCTTAGGCCCCTCCCACCAGCAGCAGCCGTGCCGAGTGAGCTGCAAGCGAAAGCGGACCGTCGGCACCTGCGGGCAGAGGCAAGGGGCAGCGCTCTCTCGGGAGGGACGGGGACACACACACACCTGCCTGCCTGCCGAAAAAAAGAAAGAAAAGGTGTATATACTAAGTTTTTTGGAGGGAAAACGGCCGGCTGTCGAAAGGGGCCCGCCTGCAAGGACGGGGACACACACACACACACACACACACACACACAAGCCACGCCTGCCTCCCTGGAAAAAGGAGGAAAAAACTAAGTTTTTTGGAGGGAAAACGCACGGGAGCCGAAAAGGGGGCCGGCCTGCTTGCCGAGAGAGTCGAGGCGCGGGAAAGTGCACGGAGGGAGCACGGGAACGGGGAGGGGGAGAGAGAGAGACACAGAGACACACAGATGGACGAGAGACGAGACCGGAGAGGAAGGAGCTCCGGTCCACCTCGCTTGCTTGCTAGCTACGTCTGTCTTTTCACCGCTGAGAGAAGGTAGTGCACCGTTCCCGGAGGCGCTGCAATACCGGGCCGATGCGTGGAGAGGACGGAGCAAGCTCCTGATCCAGCTCCCTGTTCCAAAAATCCGTTTAATATGTGGTCCCCCGATGGGGGACGTATCAGATATTAAACTGATAAGAACAGATACTACACTTGATCTTAGCCAAAAGGCCGAGAAGCGATGCCCGACGCCGGCCTTGGGCGGGCGCGCGGGCGTCCGGCTGGCGCGCAGCGGCGCAGGCCGACGCCTCTGGAGCCCGGTCCGCACGCGGCTGCCGGCCGCCCGGACTCCGCTCTCCCCCTCTCTTGCCTGCCTGCTTGCTCGCCTGCCTGCCCGCCAGTCCCGGGCGGGGGCCCTGCTCTTTGATCTCCTGTCAACGGCCCGACAACGACCGCAGCCGCGGGGGGCGCCAGCCGGCCGGCCTCCTTAGCTTAGGCCCCTCCCACCAGCAGCAGCCGTGCCGAGTGAGCTGCAAGCGAAAGCGGACCGTCGGCACCTGCGGGCAGAGGCAAGGGGCAGCGCTCTCTCGGGAGGGACGGGGACACACACACACCTGCCTGCCTGCCGAAAAAAAGAAAGAAAAGGTGTATATACTAAGTTTTTTGGAGGGAAAACGGCCGGCTGTCGAAAGGGGCCCGCCTGCAAGGACGGGGACACACACACACACACACACACACACACACAAGCCACGCCTGCCTCCCTGGAAAAAGGAGGAAAAAACTAAGTTTTTTGGAGGGAAAACGCACGGGAGCCGAAAAGGGGGCCGGCCTGCTTGCCGAGAGAGTCGAGGCGCGGGAAAGTGCACGGAGGGAGCACGGGAACGGGGAGGGGGAGAGAGAGAGACACAGAGACACACAGATGGACGAGAGACGAGACCGGAGAGGAAGGAGCTCCGGTCCACCTCGCTTGCTTGCTAGCTACGTCTGTCTTTTCACCGCTGAGAGAAGGTAGTGCACCGTTCCCGGAGGCGCTGCAATACCGGGCCGATGCGTGGAGAGGACGGAGCAAGCTCCTGATCCAGCTCCCTGTTCCAAAAATCCGTTTAATATGTGGTCCCCCGATGGGGGACGTATCAGATATTAAACTGATAAGAACAGATACTACACTTGATCTTAGCCAAAAGGCCGAGAAGCGATGCCCGACGCCGGCCTTGGGCGGGCGCGCGGGCGTCCGGCTGGCGCGCAGCGGCGCAGGCCGACGCCTCTGGAGCCCGGTCCGCACGCGGCTGCCGGCCGCCCGGACTCCGCTCTCCCCCTCTCTTGCCTGCCTGCTTGCTCGCCTGCCTGCCCGCCAGTCCCGGGCGGGGGCCCTGCTCTTTGATCTCCTGTCAACGGCCCGACAACGACCGCAGCCGCGGGGGGCGCCAGCCGGCCGGCCTCCTTAGCTTAGGCCCCTCCCACCAGCAGCAGCCGTGCCGAGTGAGCTGCAAGCGAAAGCGGACCGTCGGCACCTGCGGGCAGAGGCAAGGGGCAGCGCTCTCTCGGGAGGGACGGGGACACACACACACCTGCCTGCCTGCCGAAAAAAAGAAAGAAAAGGTGTATATACTAAGTTTTTTGGAGGGAAAACGGCCGGCTGTCGAAAGGGGCCCGCCTGCAAGGACGGGGACACACACACACACACACACACACACACACAAGCCACGCCTGCCTCCCTGGAAAAAGGAGGAAAAAACTAAGTTTTTTGGAGGGAAAACGCACGGGAGCCGAAAAGGGGGCCGGCCTGCTTGCCGAGAGAGTCGAGGCGCGGGAAAGTGCACGGAGGGAGCACGGGAACGGGGAGGGGGAGAGAGAGAGACACAGAGACACACAGATGGACGAGAGACGAGACCGGAGAGGAAGGAGCTCCGGTCCACCTCGCTTGCTTGCTAGCTACGTCTGTCTTTTCACCGCTGAGAGAAGGTAGTGCACCGTTCCCGGAGGCGCTGCAATACCGGGCCGATGCGTGGAGAGGACGGAGCAAGCTCCTGATCCAGCTCCCTGTTCCAAAAATCCGTTTAATATGTGGTCCCCCGATGGGGGACGTATCAGATATTAAACTGATAAGAACAGATACTACACTTGATCTTAGCCAAAAGGCCGAGAAGCGATGCCCGACGCCGGCCTTGGGCGGGCGCGCGGGCGTCCGGCTGGCGCGCAGCGGCGCAGGCCGACGCCTCTGGAGCCCGGTCCGCACGCGGCTGCCGGCCGCCCGGACTCCGCTCTCCCCCTCTCTTGCCTGCCTGCTTGCTCGCCTGCCTGCCCGCCAGTCCCGGGCGGGGGCCCTGCTCTTTGATCTCCTGTCAACGGCCCGACAACGACCGCAGCCGCGGGGGGCGCCAGCCGGCCGGCCTCCTTAGCTTAGGCCCCTCCCACCAGCAGCAGCCGTGCCGAGTGAGCTGCAAGCGAAAGCGGACCGTCGGCACCTGCGGGCAGAGGCAAGGGGCAGCGCTCTCTCGGGAGGGACGGGGACACACACACACCTGCCTGCCTGCCGAAAAAAAGAAAGAAAAGGTGTATATACTAAGTTTTTTGGAGGGAAAACGGCCGGCTGTCGAAAGGGGCCCGCCTGCAAGGACGGGGACACACACACACACACACACACACACACACAAGCCACGCCTGCCTCCCTGGAAAAAGGAGGAAAAAACTAAGTTTTTTGGAGGGAAAACGCACGGGAGCCGAAAAGGGGGCCGGCCTGCTTGCCGAGAGAGTCGAGGCGCGGGAAAGTGCACGGAGGGAGCACGGGAACGGGGAGGGGGAGAGAGAGAGACACAGAGACACACAGATGGACGAGAGACGAGACCGGAGAGGAAGGAGCTCCGGTCCACCTCGCTTGCTTGCTAGCTACGTCTGTCTTTTCACCGCTGAGAGAAGGTAGTGCACCGTTCCCGGAGGCGCTGCAATACCGGGCCGATGCGTGGAGAGGACGGAGCAAGCTCCTGATCCAGCTCCCTGTTCCAAAAATCCGTTTAATATGTGGTCCCCCGATGGGGGACGTATCAGATATTAAACTGATAAGAACAGATACTACACTTGATCTTAGCCAAAAGGCCGAGAAGCGATGCCCGACGCCGGCCTTGGGCGGGCGCGCGGGCGTCCGGCTGGCGCGCAGCGGCGCAGGCCGACGCCTCTGGAGCCCGGTCCGCACGCGGCTGCCGGCCGCCCGGACTCCGCTCTCCCCCTCTCTTGCCTGCCTGCTTGCTCGCCTGCCTGCCCGCCAGTCCCGGGCGGGGGCCCTGCTCTTTGATCTCCTGTCAACGGCCCGACAACGACCGCAGCCGCGGGGGGCGCCAGCCGGCCGGCCTCCTTAGCTTAGGCCCCTCCCACCAGCAGCAGCCGTGCCGAGTGAGCTGCAAGCGAAAGCGGACCGTCGGCACCTGCGGGCAGAGGCAAGGGGCAGCGCTCTCTCGGGAGGGACGGGGACACACACACACCTGCCTGCCTGCCGAAAAAAAGAAAGAAAAGGTGTATATACTAAGTTTTTTGGAGGGAAAACGGCCGGCTGTCGAAAGGGGCCCGCCTGCAAGGACGGGGACACACACACACACACACACACACACACACAAGCCACGCCTGCCTCCCTGGAAAAAGGAGGAAAAAACTAAGTTTTTTGGAGGGAAAACGCACGGGAGCCGAAAAGGGGGCCGGCCTGCTTGCCGAGAGAGTCGAGGCGCGGGAAAGTGCACGGAGGGAGCACGGGAACGGGGAGGGGGAGAGAGAGAGACACAGAGACACACAGATGGACGAGAGACGAGACCGGAGAGGAAGGAGCTCCGGTCCACCTCGCTTGCTTGCTAGCTACGTCTGTCTTTTCACCGCTGAGAGAAGGTAGTGCACCGTTCCCGGAGGCGCTGCAATACCGGGCCGATGCGTGGAGAGGACGGAGCAAGCTCCTGATCCAGCTCCCTGTTCCAAAAATCCGTTTAATATGTGGTCCCCCGATGGGGGACGTATCAGATATTAAACTGATAAGAACAGATACTACACTTGATCTTAGCCAAAAGGCCGAGAAGCGATGCCCGACGCCGGCCTTGGGCGGGCGCGCGGGCGTCCGGCTGGCGCGCAGCGGCGCAGGCCGACGCCTCTGGAGCCCGGTCCGCACGCGGCTGCCGGCCGCCCGGACTCCGCTCTCCCCCTCTCTTGCCTGCCTGCTTGCTCGCCTGCCTGCCCGCCAGTCCCGGGCGGGGGCCCTGCTCTTTGATCTCCTGTCAACGGCCCGACAACGACCGCAGCCGCGGGGGGCGCCAGCCGGCCGGCCTCCTTAGCTTAGGCCCCTCCCACCAGCAGCAGCCGTGCCGAGTGAGCTGCAAGCGAAAGCGGACCGTCGGCACCTGCGGGCAGAGGCAAGGGGCAGCGCTCTCTCGGGAGGGACGGGGACACACACACACCTGCCTGCCTGCCGAAAAAAAGAAAGAAAAGGTGTATATACTAAGTTTTTTGGAGGGAAAACGGCCGGCTGTCGAAAGGGGCCCGCCTGCAAGGACGGGGACACACACACACACACACACACACACACACAAGCCACGCCTGCCTCCCTGGAAAAAGGAGGAAAAAACTAAGTTTTTTGGAGGGAAAACGCACGGGAGCCGAAAAGGGGGCCGGCCTGCTTGCCGAGAGAGTCGAGGCGCGGGAAAGTGCACGGAGGGAGCACGGGAACGGGGAGGGGGAGAGAGAGAGACACAGAGACACACAGATGGACGAGAGACGAGACCGGAGAGGAAGGAGCTCCGGTCCACCTCGCTTGCTTGCTAGCTACGTCTGTCTTTTCACCGCTGAGAGAAGGTAGTGCACCGTTCCCGGAGGCGCTGCAATACCGGGCCGATGCGTGGAGAGGACGGAGCAAGCTCCTGATCCAGCTCCCTGTTCCAAAAATCCGTTTAATATGTGGTCCCCCGATGGGGGACGTATCAGATATTAAACTGATAAGAACAGATACTACACTTGATCTTAGCCAAAAGGCCGAGAAGCGATGCCCGACGCCGGCCTTGGGCGGGCGCGCGGGCGTCCGGCTGGCGCGCAGCGGCGCAGGCCGACGCCTCTGGAGCCCGGTCCGCACGCGGCTGCCGGCCGCCCGGACTCCGCTCTCCCCCTCTCTTGCCTGCCTGCTTGCTCGCCTGCCTGCCCGCCAGTCCCGGGCGGGGGCCCTGCTCTTTGATCTCCTGTCAACGGCCCGACAACGACCGCAGCCGCGGGGGGCGCCAGCCGGCCGGCCTCCTTAGCTTAGGCCCCTCCCACCAGCAGCAGCCGTGCCGAGTGAGCTGCAAGCGAAAGCGGACCGTCGGCACCTGCGGGCAGAGGCAAGGGGCAGCGCTCTCTCGGGAGGGACGGGGACACACACACACCTGCCTGCCTGCCGAAAAAAAGAAAGAAAAGGTGTATATACTAAGTTTTTTGGAGGGAAAACGGCCGGCTGTCGAAAGGGGCCCGCCTGCAAGGACGGGGACACACACACACACACACACACACACACACAAGCCACGCCTGCCTCCCTGGAAAAAGGAGGAAAAAACTAAGTTTTTTGGAGGGAAAACGCACGGGAGCCGAAAAGGGGGCCGGCCTGCTTGCCGAGAGAGTCGAGGCGCGGGAAAGTGCACGGAGGGAGCACGGGAACGGGGAGGGGGAGAGAGAGAGACACAGAGACACACAGATGGACGAGAGACGAGACCGGAGAGGAAGGAGCTCCGGTCCACCTCGCTTGCTTGCTAGCTACGTCTGTCTTTTCACCGCTGAGAGAAGGTAGTGCACCGTTCCCGGAGGCGCTGCAATACCGGGCCGATGCGTGGAGAGGACGGAGCAAGCTCCTGATCCAGCTCCCTGTTCCAAAAATCCGTTTAATATGTGGTCCCCCGATGGGGGACGTATCAGATATTAAACTGATAAGAACAGATACTACACTTGATCTTAGCCAAAAGGCCGAGAAGCGATGCCCGACGCCGGCCTTGGGCGGGCGCGCGGGCGTCCGGCTGGCGCGCAGCGGCGCAGGCCGACGCCTCTGGAGCCCGGTCCGCACGCGGCTGCCGGCCGCCCGGACTCCGCTCTCCCCCTCTCTTGCCTGCCTGCTTGCTCGCCTGCCTGCCCGCCAGTCCCGGGCGGGGGCCCTGCTCTTTGATCTCCTGTCAACGGCCCGACAACGACCGCAGCCGCGGGGGGCGCCAGCCGGCCGGCCTCCTTAGCTTAGGCCCCTCCCACCAGCAGCAGCCGTGCCGAGTGAGCTGCAAGCGAAAGCGGACCGTCGGCACCTGCGGGCAGAGGCAAGGGGCAGCGCTCTCTCGGGAGGGACGGGGACACACACACACCTGCCTGCCTGCCGAAAAAAAGAAAGAAAAGGTGTATATACTAAGTTTTTTGGAGGGAAAACGGCCGGCTGTCGAAAGGGGCCCGCCTGCAAGGACGGGGACACACACACACACACACACACACACACACAAGCCACGCCTGCCTCCCTGGAAAAAGGAGGAAAAAACTAAGTTTTTTGGAGGGAAAACGCACGGGAGCCGAAAAGGGGGCCGGCCTGCTTGCCGAGAGAGTCGAGGCGCGGGAAAGTGCACGGAGGGAGCACGGGAACGGGGAGGGGGAGAGAGAGAGACACAGAGACACACAGATGGACGAGAGACGAGACCGGAGAGGAAGGAGCTCCGGTCCACCTCGCTTGCTTGCTAGCTACGTCTGTCTTTTCACCGCTGAGAGAAGGTAGTGCACCGTTCCCGGAGGCGCTGCAATACCGGGCCGATGCGTGGAGAGGACGGAGCAAGCTCCTGATCCAGCTCCCTGTTCCAAAAATCCGTTTAATATGTGGTCCCCCGATGGGGGACGTATCAGATATTAAACTGATAAGAACAGATTTTTTTTTTTAACAAAATTTATTTCACACACAGCAAATCAACACACCAACAGTACAACACTATACAGAAACAAAGGTCCACCTATTAGAATTCAAAAAGGCTTTTCCACTTCTCCCTGGCAGCAAAATAGCCATATTTCTGCACATCCCTCAAAACCCTCCCTCGCACCAACCCCTTTACCCTCCCTACTGCCCTCCCCACCGACCACTCGACATTCCTCTTGACTGTGTCTTCACGGGAGTCCCAAACCACCTGTTTAACTAGGCTTACAAGCAGCCAGCCCAGAAATCTTGTTGTCAATGAAACATTAGTGCACACGAACCCCCATCTTATAACATCAAATGACAAAACAAAAAGAGGACACAGTTGTAACAGTACATCTTGACATTCCCCCCATAGTCCCCGAACAAAAACACATTCCCAAAAAGTGTGCCGCACTGTTTCCTCTGCAGAACACCCCTCCCTTGGACAAGTTCTAGTTTTAGACAGCTTATGCCTATAAAGCACCTGCCGCACTGGCAATCTGTCATGGACGATCCTCCAGTTCAGATCCATCAAGCCGTGATCTAACCCCTTAGGCTGAACACGGGTCCACACCTCCGTCCGTATACCCAATACTACCGGAGTAACCTTCCGAGTCTCCATCACCAATGTATACAGTTTCCTATGGTCCTGGCAGACATCCTTGTCCCCAAAAGGAAACGTTTCTTTCCTCAACTCTCTCGCTCTCCTATAATGAGCGGGAGCTGACGCTGCATGCGGCCTCGCATTCGACCACCCATACACTGTCCTCATACACTCTTCAAACCACAGACACACAAAACTCTTGCACCGCCCCCCAGCACCTCCACCAAGAACCCTACACAACCCTGAAAAAAACACACAGTCTAGTTTGAGGGAGAAGTTGGGGACCCCCCTCCCACCTTCACTGACCTCCATATACATGATGTCCCTCCTGACGTATTCATATTTCCCTCCCCACATGAACTCAAAGACCATCCGTGTCAACAGTCTCCTAAAGGTCTTTGGCAGTGGATATACATAAGCCAGATACATTAAAGCTGGCAAAACGTCGGCTTTCAAAACAATCACCTTCCCCAAGAAGGACAACCGCCGTGACTTCCACAACCCAAACTTCACCCTCACTCGTGCAAACACCAAGTTCCAATTAAGCAACTCGTTCCCTTTCTTTTGAAAAACTACCCCTAAAATCTTTACCCCATTCTCAGATTCTTGTAGCCCGCCCGGCACCGACCACACTGTACTCCACCCGCCACACCCCATTGCCACCGACTTCTGCACATTAAGCTTGGACCCAGAGGCAGCTGCGAACTGCCCGAACCTGTGCAGCGCTTGCCTCACACCACTCTCAGATGTCAAAAACAGTGTGGCGTCGTCTGCGTACTGCAGGATTTTAAGTACCTCACCTCCGCTCCCTGGTAGCCACAACCCATGCACCGCCGGGTCTGCCCTCAAGCAACATGCCAAAGCCTCTACAAACAGCACATACAACAAGGGGGACAGAGGGCACCCTTGCCTCACCCCAGAAGACTGCAAAAACCACTCCCCCCTATGCCCATTAACCACCACCCTGCTACCTACCTCTGTGTACAAAATCCTTAACCAACGCAAAAAAAAATCCCCAAACCCTAAATGTGCCAAAATCCTAAATAAAAACCCGTGATGAACTCTATCAAAAGCCTTCTCCTGATCCACGTTCACCAGCAACAAAGGGATCCTCTGAGCTTCCACCCATGCGATCACATCTCTGACCAGAACTAGGTTCCAAAAAATCGATCGCCCCGGGACTCCGCAGGTTTGGTCCGAATGTACCAAATCCGGCATCACCGTCCTCAAACGGCTCACGAGGACCTTAGCAACCAGCTTGTAATCCGTGGACAACAAGGTGATTGGTCTCCAGTTCTTTAAGTCCGTCATATCCCCCTTTTTAAACAAAAGCACTATCGAACCATCCCTCATAGTCCTACTCAACTTGCCATCCCTGTAGATCTCATTCAGGACAGCAAGGAGCTCTGGTCCCAGCAGATCCCAAAAGGCGGCATAGAACTCCCTAGGGAGCCCATCCACCCCTGGGACCTTCCCATCCTTGAGAGACTTTAGAGCACTTTCCAATTCCTCTAAAGTGAGGGGCTTCTCCAAGGTCTCCTTCACACTGCTAGACAACCGGTTTCTCAGAAAACTCAAGAAATAATTCCCCAGTCCTTCATCAACCACTTTCTCCTCAAACAGCTTGGAATAAAATTCTGTTGCACACTCCACCATCTCTGTGTTCGTATGCACCACATCACCGTCCCTAGTGCGCAATGCTTTAATCACTGTCCCCCTCTGTCTCACCCTCACCTGCTGAAAGAAGAAGGCAGAACACGTCTCATGCTGGTCAATATAATTCTGGCACCTACGTACCAAAAATCGCCGAGCTTTGTCTTCAAAAAGGGTTCTCAAACGGGCTTTTAAGGCCCTCAATAAACCGTGATCCATGGCTTGCCCTGCATTCTCCCTAGTATACAACATCTCGATCCTCTTCACAGCTTTCTCCACCTCTTTCATATCCTTCCTCCTAACACTTCTACAAAAATCCCCAACAAACACCCTGATCTTTCCTTTAACACATTCCCACCAATCAACCAAAGATGAAAAACAACCTTGCAACCCAACCCATTCCCTGAACCATGCCCGAAACTGCCTCCTGAAATTCTCATCCTGCAAAACTGTCACATCCATCCTCCACACATCTCTTCCGAAGCTCAACGTGCCGAGCTCCAACTCACACAGCACCCCATCGTGATCAGAGAACCACGATGGGCGCAAGACCATGCCCACCACCCGCACCCCCTGGGGCACAAACCAGTAATCTAATCGGCTCCTGACACCCCGCGAGTTCCTCCACGTACATCCCTGCTGGTTAGGGAAAAGACACCTATACGCGTCTTTCAGGCCAAACTCCCTCACTACCCTCCCCCAAAACTGTCCTGTAAAATCCACCTCACGCCCCTTATCCAAACACACATTAAAATCTCCCCCCAACAACACCACACGGTTTGTATAAAGCAGTGGCGTTATGGCTTCAAAACATTCCTTCCTCTCCTTAAGGTTCACTGGGGCATAAACATTGATTAACCGCAAGCACACGCCCATCCACTCCGCATCCACACACAGCACTCGGCCTGGCCACACAGACATTGCATCGCCCACCGCCCACCCCCTCCCATTAAACACCATCCCCACTCCCGACGAACGGACCCCACCCACACTCCATCTGGCTTCCCCCTCCTTCCATTCCTCAGAAAAAAACCCTATATCTCTCCTATCCTTTAAATGAACCTCCTGTAAGAATGCAACCGAAAAAACCACGGACTTCAAAGATATAAAAAACGCCGTCCTTTTCACCTTATCCTGCAACCCTCTCACATTTGCAGTAAAGGCAAAAAAACCCATTGTTGCATTATTAACTAAAATCCGCACTACTCAAAAATTCCTCTATATTAGCCGTGTCGTGTGTTGGACCCTCATAACTGCCTACGCTACTCGGAGAGCTAGCAGACCAGATATGACCTATCTGGCTTCCGCCCCACTCCCCCAACCTATCTTCTGTATTACCCCAACTCTCGCCCCCTACAGCTGGGGCCTCCATAGCAACACCTCCACCCTCACCCGCTTCCTCCCTTCCTATAACTTTCGTTATTGACCTGGGAGGCGAGAGCGACTCCCCTCCAGGCTTGTCCTTCTGTTTCCGCTTCCTTTTTTTCTTTTTCCCCACCACTGTTTCAAAGTCATCTCCCCCGCTTCCCTCTTCTGCTGTACTGTCACCATCACTCATCTCCATATCCTGCAGATCCCCAGAACCCACCCCCCCCCCCACCTCTCCCAAATCTCCCCTGTCCCCAGATTCCCCAGTGCCCTCTACCCTATCGCTCACCAAACCACTACCCCCCGCCCCATCCCCCTTATCTTCAGCTACTTCTCTCTCAACCTCACTCCTCTCTCCCCCCTCCACCGGTAACCCAGCTCCCTTATCTCTATCCTCCCCCACTGTAACCCCTTCCCCACCCCTTCTAAACCCGTCCCCCTCTTCCCTCGCCCTCCCCCTACCCTTTTTCTTTTTCTTGCCCCTCCCTGCGCCCCCTACCTTCCTAACTTCCTCCTCTGTACCACCCAATTCCATATCCCCACCTTCCTGCACTCCCTCCTCCTCCTCCTCGCTCGTCCCTTCGTCTTCCTGGAACCCTGCTAGTCCGGTGCGAAGAGCTATTACCCTCTCCGGCTGCCGTTCAAAACAATCTTTAAACAAATGTCCCGCCTCATTACACAAGGAGCACCTCGGCCTCTCCTCGCAATCCCTCACCTCGTGTCCCTCCTTCCCACACCTCCGACAAATCATCTTAGTGCAATTTGCCACCAAGTGACCCTCCCCCCCACATCTTCTACACAGTTTCGGTTGCCCTGCATAAAACAAATAACCCTGATTGGAACCCAAGAAAAAATTAGCCGGTGGATGCCTGAAACCATCCTTCGACGAATTGTCCGGCTGAAACCGGACTCTATACTGCCACCGACCCGTCCATACCCGCACCCCATCCCTCAACATCCACCCATCGTTCAAGATTTCCACATACCGACTCAGAAAAGCATAAATGTCCGTTTCCAACACAAAAGGGTTGTGCATGTGCACCGTCACCACTCTGTCCTCTTGTGCCCAAAGTCCCACCACTTCAAAGTTCTCCAATTGTCCAGCATCCTTTTTTTCTCTGGCCGCCCGAAACACATTCCAGTACATCGTTGCAGATTCAAAGGTCACATTGAAAAATCGCAGAGAGACATAACTCTGCACGCAAAACACATCCTTCAAATCCACGCTCAAAACTCGCATCAACACATGCCGGGAGAAGTCCTCTCTCCCCGGCATCAGGCCAACATCACCCAACCACCGGAACTGGATGGTGTTCTTCAGTCCAGGCCCTGCTGCAGGCTGACCCCTCCAGTTCCTAGCCTCCATGTCGCCGGCAAAAGAAAGTCACAAAAGCCCCGGGAAATCGCCTGGCTCCCCAGCACAGGGTAACCCCTGAGCTGAGGAGAACCCAGGCCGCGCTGCAAGGTGACGATCGCCTTCACCAGTCCTTGGAGACGCCCGATCCTTCCAAAAGAAAAAAAGGACTCCGACCCTCCTCCTGGCTCGTCTGTATCCCGGACTTCAAAAAAGGTTCCGCCGCGCCTTCTCTCCTCTTCCTCTTCTCCGCCGTCGCCCTTCTCGTCCCCCAGCCAAGTCCTCAAGCCGCGGGCCTGCCACGTACTTTTTGGATCTTGGCCAAAAGGCCGAGAAGCGATGCCCGACGCCGGCCTTGGGCGGGCGCGCGGGCGTCCGGCTGGCGCGCAGCGGCGCAGGCCGACGCCTCTGGAGCCCGGTCCGCACGCGGCTGCCGGCCGCCCGGACTCCGCTCTCCCCCTCTCTTGCCTGCCTGCTTGCTCGCCTGCCTGCCCGCCAGTCCCGGGCGGGGGCCCTGCTCTTTGATCTCCTGTCAACGGCCCGACAACGACCGCAGCCGCGGGGGGCGCCAGCCGGCCGGCCTCCTTAGCTTAGGCCCCTCCCACCAGCAGCAGCCGTGCCGAGTGAGCTGCAAGCGAAAGCGGACCGTCGGCACCTGCGGGCAGAGGCAAGGGGCAGCGCTCTCTCGGGAGGGACGGGGACACACACACACCTGCCTGCCTGCCGAAAAAAAGAAAGAAAAGGTGTATATACTAAGTTTTTTGGAGGGAAAACGGCCGGCTGTCGAAAGGGGCCCGCCTGCAAGGACGGGGACACACACACACACACACACACACACACACAAGCCACGCCTGCCTCCCTGGAAAAAGGAGGAAAAAACTAAGTTTTTTGGAGGGAAAACGCACGGGAGCCGAAAAGGGGGCCGGCCTGCTTGCCGAGAGAGTCGAGGCGCGGGAAAGTGCACGGAGGGAGCACGGGAACGGGGAGGGGGAGAGAGAGAGACACAGAGACACACAGATGGACGAGAGACGAGACCGGAGAGGAAGGAGCTCCGGTCCACCTCGCTTGCTTGCTAGCTACGTCTGTCTTTTCACCGCTGAGAGAAGGTAGTGCACCGTTCCCGGAGGCGCTGCAATACCGGGCCGATGCGTGGAGAGGACGGAGCAAGCTCCTGATCCAGCTCCCTGTTCCAAAAATCCGTTTAATATGTGGTCCCCCGATGGGGGACGTATCAGATATTAAACTGATAAGAACAGATACTACACTTGATCTTAGCCAAAAGGCCGAGAAGCGATGCCCGACGCCGGCCTTGGGCGGGCGCGCGGGCGTCCGGCTGGCGCGCAGCGGCGCAGGCCGACGCCTCTGGAGCCCGGTCCGCACGCGGCTGCCGGCCGCCCGGACTCCGCTCTCCCCCTCTCTTGCCTGCCTGCTTGCTCGCCTGCCTGCCCGCCAGTCCCGGGCGGGGGCCCTGCTCTTTGATCTCCTGTCAACGGCCCGACAACGACCGCAGCCGCGGGGGGCGCCAGCCGGCCGGCCTCCTTAGCTTAGGCCCCTCCCACCAGCAGCAGCCGTGCCGAGTGAGCTGCAAGCGAAAGCGGACCGTCGGCACCTGCGGGCAGAGGCAAGGGGCAGCGCTCTCTCGGGAGGGACGGGGACACACACACACCTGCCTGCCTGCCGAAAAAAAGAAAGAAAAGGTGTATATACTAAGTTTTTTGGAGGGAAAACGGCCGGCTGTCGAAAGGGGCCCGCCTGCAAGGACGGGGACACACACACACACACACACACACACACACACACACACACACACACACACACACACACAAGCCACGCCTGCCTCCCTGGAAAAAGGAGGAAAAAACTAAGTTTTTTGGAGGGAAAACGCACGGGAGCCGAAAAGGGGGCCGGCCTGCTTGCCGAGAGAGTCGAGGCGCGGGAAAGTGCACGGAGGGAGCACGGGAACGGGGAGGGGGAGAGAGAGAGGCACAGAGACACACGGATGGACGAGAGACGAGACCGGAGAGGAAGGAGCTCCGGTCCACCTCGCTTGCTTGCTAGCTACGTCTGTCTTTTCACCGCTGAGAGAAGGTAGTGCACCGTTCCCGGAGGCGCTGCAATACCGGGCCGATGCGTGGAGAGGACGGAGCAAGCTCCTGATCCAGCTCCCTGTTCCAAAAATCCGTTTAATATGTGGTCCCCCGATGGGGGACGTATCAGATATTAAACTGATAAGAACAGATTTTTTTATATTTTTATTAGAAAAAAGTTCGTTAACAAATCATAAAACAGTCCCACACCAACACCCCCCTAATGTCCCGTGCACAAATCCTTCCAGCGCTCTTTTGCTGCGGCAAACCCCCATCTATGAATGTCCCACTGGACCCTCCTGGCCACCTCCTCCTTCACCCTCCGCAGGATCCCAAAAGCAGGCTTCTCCACGCCGTGCTTCACCAGGTCTGTCCGGGCATCCCAGATGAAGGCCTTGACCAGGCTGACCAGTAGCCACAGCAGGAATTTCCGGTTCCGGCCCCGGATGCCGGCGATCCCTCTCAGGACGGACGCTGGCGTGATGGGGGAATCGGGGCTTACCTGTGCAAAGAGGGTCCCGCACGATCTCCACACCCTCTGGGCGAAGGCACACTCCCAGAAGACGTGACCCACCGTCTCTTCGCCCGCGCAGCCGTGTCGCGGGCACAGGCTCTGTCTGGAGAGCCCGTGCGCATGCATGACGGCCCTGACCGTCAGCCGACCCCACACGCAGAGCCAGTTCAGGTCCTTCAACTTGTTATCCAGCCCCTCCGGCTGGACCCGCTGCCAGATGATCCGGGACACACCCGGGATCGCCGGCCGTTCTTCCGCCTTCACCATCCTGTACATGGTCCTGTGATTCAAACAGTTCGTCCCTTCCTTGATCCCCGGGTGTGCCCGCAGCCACCGCACTGCGTGGCGGTAGTGCAGCGGGAGCCGCTCTGCTTTGGGGGTCGTGTTGGTCCAGACCGTCAGGTGCCGCATGCTCGCCGCCAGCCAGAGACTGACAAACCGGCTGCACAGGTGGGCCGGGTTGTCGTGCAGGACCGTGCACAGGCTCGCTATGAAGGCGCAGTCCAACTTCGCCGGGAAGTCCAAGATCCCCCGACCCCCATCGGCCAGGGGTCTGTACATATCACACCTCTTCACCCGTTCGTAGGTGTGACCCCAGACGAAGTTGAAGATGCTCCTCACCAGATCTCTCCGCTTCCGGACCGGCAGGGGGTACACTACCGCCAGGTGGAGAAGCAGAGGCAGGACTTCCGCCTTCAGTACCAGCGCCTTCCCGATCCAGGTTAGCGATCGTTGCTGCCACAGGCCTAGCTTCCGGTTGACTTTCCGGAACCCGGCCTCCCAGTTGACACCTCCAGGATCTGTGGAGTGAAAGCTCACCCCCAGGATCTTCAGCGGCCCAGTCGTCCGTGACAGACCGCCAAAGTCCCGCGGCTCGCTCGGCCAGGTCCCGAAGACCTTCACTAAGCTCTTGGCCCTGTTCAGTCGGGCGCCGGTACCTCTTGAGAAATCCTCGACAATGCTGAGCGCCCTCCCCAGGCCGCCTTCAGAGCCCAGGAAGAGCGTGACGTCGTCTGCATATGCCGCGATCTTCGCCATCTGCCCTCCTCCACCTGGCACCAGGATCCCATCCACTCCCGGATCCCTCCTGAGCTGGTCCAGGAGGATCTCTAGGAAAAGCACATACAGCAGGGGCGAGAGAGGACAGCCCTGTCGCACACCACACCGCACTGGAATATGCCCGCCCAACGCTCCGTTGACGCATACCCGGGATGCCACCCCGTTGTACAAGGTCCGGACCCACCTGACAAACCCGTCCGGCAGACCCTTCCTCTTCAGGAGTGCCCACAGAATCTCGTGATGGACCCGGTCAAAGGCCTTGGTCTGGTCGAGGCTCACCAGCAGGAGCGGCAGGCCTCTATCTTCCACCCACGCGATGACGTCGCGGATCAGCTGCAGGGTCCAGCTGATCTTGCGGCCTGCCACACCACACGTCTGGTCAGCCTGCACCAAGGCCGGCATCACTGTTCTCAGGCGGCCGCCCAGCACCCTGGCCAAGATCTTATAGTCAGTGCACAGGAGCTGGATTGGCCGCCAATTCCCCAGGTCTGCCTTGTCACCTCCCTTATGGACGAGGGAGATGACACCGATCTTCATGGTGGCACCGAGCCCATCACGATCCAGCACCTCGTTGAATACCTGCACCAAGAGCGGCTCCAGCTGGTCAAAAAAGGTGAGGTAAAACTCGGTCGGTAGACCGTCTATGCCAGGGACAGTGCCCTTCTTCATCCCCATCAGGGCAGATCGGATCTCTGCCCCTGACACTGCCCCGCCCAGAGCAGCGGGGTCGTCTACCGCCGGCTCCACTCCGTCCAGGAGCCTGCTCCTGATACCGGCGTCGGTCTCCTTCTCAGCAAACAGGGTGCTGTAATATTCTGTGGCACACTCCAACATCCCGGGTATGGAAGTGGCTACAGACCCGTCCGTCCTCCGAACGCCGTCAAAGAAGCCTCGCTCTTGTTGCCTCCTCACGGCGCCGAAGAACTGGGACGAGCAGCTTTCGTCATTCTCCCTCCAGACTCCACGGAGCCTGAAAAGAAAGTCCTTAGCCCACTGCAGCCACTTACCCCTAAGCAGGCTCTTGATGTGGGCGATCTTCTCCCCCTCGTAAGCGCCCCCTTGGTTCAGCTGCGCATACAGTGCCTCGAGCTCCTCCTGGAGCTTGGTGCACTGGCGGTCCTCCAAGCTGCGGCGGATCCTGCAGTACTTCTTCGTCACCACCGCGATGGTGCGCTTACAGGACTCCCACCAGTGCACCGCCGAACTGAAGGCGTCCCTCCTCTCCGCACATGCCCTCAGCACTGTAGCGATCTTCCTCTGGTATCTCGCCTCCTGCAGGACTTGCCTGTTCAGCTTCCAGTATCCGGCCTGGAAACGAGGGTCCTCAACACCAAAGGAAGCCGTCAGCATGTGATGGTCGGAAAACCAAGTAGGGGTCGCTTGCCTGCTTAGGGTCGTCCAGTTCGCCGAAGTGAAGACATAATCCAGCCGCCTGAAGGTCCCCCTTCCGTTGTCCCAGGTGTGATGTGCGACATTCTGAAATCCGTCCCGCAGGCCAAAATCTGCAATCAGAGACCGTAACCCATGGGCACCCTCACCTTGTGAGTCCCCCAGGTCGATGTTAAAATCCCCGCCGATGATCAGCTCTCTGTTTGTGTACAGCAGGGGCTCCAGATCTTTCAGGAAGGAGCCCTGCTGCCGCCGGTCCGCCGGGACATACACACCGATCAGCCGGGTCCGCACCCCGTGCCGGGTCCCGTCGACCACCAGCAGGCGCCCGGGGACCACAGAGCTGACCACCTGTGCCGCAAACCCTGGGGAACCACACAGGATGCCCACGCCAGAGGAGTTCACCCCCCCAACGCTCCACCACGAGGGCCCCTTTGTCCACTCCTTCTGGTAAGCGAGCACATCGTCGTGGTCTTTCAGATGGGTCTCCTGCAAAAAGCAAATATCCAAAAGCCTTTGGGACAAATATCGGAAAACTCCAGCTCGTTTCTCCCGGTTCCGCAGACCCCTCACATTAGCCGTGGCCACTGTGAAGGTCATGGCTGCTCCGGGGGGCTGTCACTCTCCATACCGTCGCTGGAGCTAGAGCTGAGTGGATGCTCTGCCCCTGCTGCACTGACCGAACTGTCGGTGTCTGTCCCCTCGATGTAGGTGACCGAAGGGACTGGGCTCACGCCCACCTCCATGTCAGAGACGGGGTCGGGCCCGGGATCGAGAACAAATCCGGGGCTGGGACCGAGGCCGGGGTCGGGGCCCCGGTCAGGGTGGGGGTCGGGGTCGGGATCGGGGGGAGGGGGGTCGGGAGAGGGGTTGGGGCTGGAGCCCGGGTCAGGGTCAGGCCGGCGCGAGTACTCGCGGTCCGGGGTGTCGACCTGGCACGTCACCACAGGGCTCCCCTCACCTGAAAGGCACTGCGCCACAGAGAAGGGGCCCCGTGCCATGACTCTGTCTCCCTGCCCAGGGGGGAGGGAGCCTGCGGTGTCCCCCAGCTCCTGACCGTCCTGCGTTGACGCTGGCGCTGCCCCCTCCTCCATCTCCTCCTGGTCTGCCATCACCTCCCGGTCTGCCATCACCTCCTGCTCTGGCGCCGTCACCAGAGCTGCTACCGTCTCCGGGACGAGCTCCGCCTCCCCGTAGTACTCCCTGGATGTCTTCTTCTTCTTGTCGCCCGTCTCCATCTGTCCCTTGCCAGCCTGCGACCGCTTCCTAGGCTTCTTCCTCAACACAGGCATGTGGTGCATCTCCTCCTCCTCCTCACCTGCCCCCCGTGCTGCGGTTGGTCCTGCGTCTGCTCGGGCGGGGGGGGGGGCCTTCACCACATCCGCCCAGCTCCCGACCACCCCGTCCTCGACCCGAGATGGTCCCTCCTGCGGATCGTCGCCGTCCTCCTCATGCTGCCTCCCCTTCCCCTTCCCTTTCCGTCTCGGCCGCACCACCACCGTCCATCCGGCATCCTTCCCGGCTCCCCCAGGGACCGCTCCACCACCATCCTGATGTTCGTCCTCGGTGTCCCCAGCCTCACTGCCGTCCGACTCCGTTTCTCCCACCGCCAGGCCGGATCCGTCATGGACAGCTCTGGCATACTCGGCGTTCCTAAGGAGGCAGTTGCGATACAAATGGCCAGTGTTGCCACACAAGGAACACTCTTTAACGGGGCAGTTCCGGGCCTGATGACCCCGCCGGTGGCACTTCCCACACTCCGCCGCGTTACACTCGGCCTCCCGGTGCCCGGACTCCCGACACTTCCGACAGAACGGCGGCTGATTCCCGTAGAACAAGTACCCCCTACCTGGACCAATGGCGAAAGTGGCAGGCGGGTGGGCGAAACCATCCTTACTTCTGTCGTCTGGCCTCAGCTCAACGTGATACTGCCTCTTCCCGGTCCAGACCTTGTAGGGGTCCATGATGATACGAGGGGGGTCCAACACGTCGACGTAACGACGGAGGAAGGTCGTGACGTCACTATCGGGAACAAAGGGGTCAAACATGTGCAGAATCACTGACCTTTCATTGTTGCTCTGGAGCCCCAGACACACGTAATTCTCCAGCCTGCCACTTTCCTTAGCCTTCATGATCTTCTCGGAAGCGCCGCGATGTCCTTTCTCCTCCACGAACGAGAGATCCATATAGCGCTGCGCCCGATTCCCCTGCAAGCACTTGATATCCGCCACGTCCAAACCCAGGATCCCAAAAAGGATCTCCTCTTCGAAGACGTCCCTCCCCGGCATCTCTCCATCCGGCTTCCAGATGAAGCGGATGGTCTTCCGGATCTTGGGACCCTCCTCAGCCGTCCTCGCCGCCCCGGGATCCGCAGCCATCGTTCCGCAGCCTTTGCGGCTGCCGAAGCAGCCTTCTCACCAAAACCGAAGTCTTCTGGTGTCCAAGCGTCCAATCCAGGAAACGAAAATCCGAAGCGCAGTCCAGGCCAATCCAAAGTCCAAATCCGGCAAATCCAGCAGCGTAGTCTCCTCCAGGCGGTGTCCTCTCCGGTCTTCTCTCCCCGGTCTTTTGGTGTTACCTCAGCCGCGGGCCTGCCACGTACTAAGGATCGCAGCCAAAAGGCCGAGAAGCGATACCCCCAAAGGCGCGGACCGACGCGCGGGCGTTCCGCTGGCGCACAGTGGCGCAGGCCGACTCTCCTCTGGAGCCCGGGACCCGCGCAGCTGCCGGCCTCCCTGCAGCCAGAGGCCTGCCGCCGGACTCTGCTCCCCCTCTCTCTTGCCTGCCTGCCTTCCTGCCAGTCCCGGGCGGGGGCCCTGCTCTTTGATCTTCTGTCAACGGCCCGACAACGACCGCAGCCGCGGGGGGCGCCAGCCGCCCGGCCTCCTTAGCTTAGGCCCCTCCCACCGGCAGCAGCTGTGCCCAACCAGCTGCAAGCGAAAGCGGACCGCCAGCACCTGCGGGCAGAGGCAAGGGGCAGCTCTCTCTCTCGGGAGGGACGGGGACGCGCGCGCACACACACACGCCTGCCTGCCTGCCTGCCTGCCTGCGGAAAAAAAAGAAAGAAAAGGTGTATATACTAAGTTTTTTGGAGGGAAAACGCCCGGCTGTCGAAAGGGGCCCGCCTGCAAGGACGGGGACACACACACACACACACACACACACACACACACACACACAAGCCACGCCTGCCTCCCAGGGAAAAGGAGGAAAAAACTAAGTTTTTTGGAGGGAAAACGCACGGGAGCCGAAAAGGGGGCCGGCCTGCTGGCCGAGAGAGTCGAGGCGCGGGAAAGCGCACCGAGGGAGCACGGGAACGGGGAGGGGGAGAGAGAGACACAGAGGCACAGAGACACACGGATGGACGAGAGACGAGACCGGAGAGGAAGGAGCTCCGGTCCACCTCGCTTGCTTGCTAGCTACGTCTGTCTTTTCACCGCTGAGAGAAGGTAGTGCACCGTTCCCGGAGGCGCTGCAATACCGGGCCGATGCGTGGAGAGGACGGAGCAAGCTCCTGATCCAGCTCCCTGTTCCAAAAATCCGTTTAATATGTGGTCCCCCGATGGGGGACGTATCAGATATTAAACTGATAAGAACAGATTTTTTTTTTTTTTTTTTTATTACAAAATACAAAAATCCATAAATCCAAACTCGGTATAACCAGAAAACCCCAAATATCAAACCCAAATCACAAATACACCAAACTTAAATCAACCAGTCATTAGCATAACCCCGCCCTGTATACAAATTAATCACTCCCCTAAATCTAAATTATTCCCATACTCAAACCACATAAACCCACAAAACCCATTATTCACATCTTCAAGCTTTTGCATAATGCTCCATACAACATCTTGCTAATCAGTTTACATTCCTCCCTCGTCTCCCCACCTATTCGAAACCCACCCGGAGTATCCCCTTCCTTCACAAGTTCTATGCAGCACCCTGGAAACTTCCGTTCCACTTCTTGCACTGTGGCCAAACATGTCTTCTGTTTAACCTTTATCTGTTTCTGCCACTCCTGGTTTAAGTCAACCTTCTTCCACTCTTTGCAGACATTGCTCTCCTTCCCCGGTTGTTGTCCCGCTATACGCCCTCTTCCACTTACATGCCCACCCTTGCTCTCATCTTTCCCAATACCCTCTACTGCAGCTAGTCCCGTCCTCATACCTTTCCTCCCCCCCCCGGCCCCTGCGGACCCCAAGGGTGGAAAGTTCTCCTCATTTAATTCCACTTCTGGCACCCTCTCTGCAGGTAAAAAGCCCCACTGGACACCCGGCAACGGTACATCGATGTACCCTTCCTTCTCCCATTCTCTTTTATATTGTGTCACACATTCTGCAAACTCTCTCTCCACGTCGCTGTCTGTAAGCTCCCCGGTATGCCTTCTTCCCTCTTCGGTACTGCTACTTCTTCCTGTCACACCTGCCGTTGTAACTGCTCCTCTCACCTCCTCTGCCCGCACGCTCCTCTCCATTTGTACGGTTTCCGTACCTGCCTCCCTAATCTCTCCATCTCTGGATACCACCTCTTCCTCGTTTTTCCCTTTTCCCTTTTCAACATTCTCGCCCGCACCCCCCACACATCCTTCAACTTCCATACTTTCCACAACATCTCCTTCCAACATCTCCACTTGCACACCGTCCGTCAGCACCTCCACGTGTTTACCCTTAACTCCCACAGTGCCCCCTCCCACACCCTCCTTATCTAGGTCCCTAACCACACTAGCCTCCTTACCCGTACTCGTCTTCCCTACATCCTGTACCGCCGGTGTCGTGGCTTGTGCACCCTCCTTCACCTCCACCACCAGCTCACAAGTACCCCTCACCACCCTCTCATCCCCACCCTTCTTGTCTGATTCCTTGACAACACTGCCCCCTACTGTTTCCTCTACACCTGACTCTTCATTCAATTTACTCTCTTCCCCCACACCATTAACATCTACACCTATTCCTCCCTCTTCGTTTCCCCTCAATCCCCCCCCACACTCTCCTTCACACATCCTCCCCACCTCCTCCACTTGCACACAGTTCATGTTATTCAACACTCCTGTCCCGTCAACTACCCTTTCCTTTTCGTCTAACCTATCCTGTTCAGCCCTAACCCTCCTTCTCCCCACACAGTTTTTATATGCATGGCCTATATCCCCACATGAGAAACATCGGACCTCTTTCTTGCAATCCTTCGTCACATGTCCCCGTTCCTTACACCGACTACACACCACCATCCCACATTTTGCAGCATAGTGACCTAAAACCCCACATTTCCTACATGCAAGGGGCTGCCCTGGATAAACCAGGTATCCCCTCTCTGTCCCGATCTCAAAAAACGCAGGGGGATGCAACACCCCCCCATCTTCCATACCCCCAAACCGTAACCTCATCCAATAAACCCGCTTGCCCGTCCAAACCCCCTCAGAATCTCGTTCCCTCTCCCCCTTCCCCTGCAACAACACAAAACTATTCAAAAAAACATCAATGTCCTCTTCTGGAACAAATGGATCAAAAACAAAAACCGTCATCTTCCGTAACCCTCCAGCAAACATAGGACTTGCACGGAAAAGGCTCAACGGAGCCTCTCCCTTTCTCTCTGAAATCCTCTTCCATAAGTCAAAACAAAGTTCACTCGAAATCAAAGTTAACTCAAAAATCCCCCGATCGCAGTAATCCTGTAAACATAAAATGTCCGACAGCTGCACATCCAGAACCCTTTTCAAAACAAAGGTCTTGAACTTATCTCTAGTCCAAGTCTTGGGTTCTCCTCGGTCCCGCAAGGTGAAACGGATGGAATCCTTCCGCTGCTCCTTCCTCGCCCAAGGATGACCCGCCTCCATCTCCAGCCACCGATCCGAACCGCACTTCCAAGTCACAGGAACGCTCCGCCACCGTCTCCAGTTCGCATCCACTGGCCAGCAATTCCGCTCGTCGCCTCCGCCGCCTCGGTCCTCCAAACTCCAGCCCAACACTCCGCCGCTCCAGCCAATCCTTCTCCTGTTGCGTCGCTCCTTCCAGTCCTCCCGCCGCCTTCCCGACCCTCTGACTAAGACCTTGGAATTGCGGGCTTGCCGGCTTAAACCTTGATCTTAGCCAAAAGGCCGAGAAGCGATACCCCCAAAGGCGCGGACCGACGCGCGGGCGTTCCGCTGGCGCACAGTGGCGCAGGCCGACTCTCCTCTGGAGCCCGGGACCCGCGCAGCTGCCGGCCTCCCTGCAGCCAGAGGCCTGCCGCCGGACTCTGCTCCCCCTCTCTCTTGCCTGCCTGCCTTCCTGCCAGTCCCGGGCGGGGGCCCTGCTCTTTGATCTTCTGTCAACGGCCCGACAACGACCGCAGCCGCGGGGGGCGCCAGCCGCCCGGCCTCCTTAGCTTAGGCCCCTCCCACCGGCAGCAGCTGTGCCCAACCAGCTGCAAGCGAAAGCGGACCGCCAGCACCTGCGGGCAGAGGCAAGGGGCAGCTCTCTCTCTCGGGAGGGACGGGGACGCGCGCGCACACACACACGCCTGCCTGCCTGCCTGCCTGCCTGCCTGCGGAAAAAAAAGAAAGAAAAGGTGTATATACTAAGTTTTTTGGAGGGAAAACGCCCGGCTGTCGAAAGGGGCCCGCCTGCAAGGACGGGGACACACACACACACACACACACACACACACACACACACACAAGCCACGCCTGCCTCCCAGGGAAAAGGAGGAAAAAACTAAGTTTTTTGGAGGGAAAACGCACGGGAGCCGAAAAGGGGGCCGGCCTGCTGGCCGAGAGAGTCGAGGCGCGGGAAAGCGCACCGAGGGAGCACGGGAACGGGGAGGGGGAGAGAGAGACACAGAGGCACAGAGACACACGGATGGACGAGAGACGAGACCGGAGAGGAAGGAGCTCCGGTCCACCTCGCTTGCTTGCTAGCTACGTCTGTCTTTTCACCGCTGAGAGAAGGTAGTGCACCGTTCCCGGAGGCGCTGCAATACCGGGCCGATGCGTGGAGAGGACGGAGCAAGCTCCTGATCCAGCTCCCTGTTCCAAAAATCCGTTTAATATGTGGTCCCCCGATGGGGGACGTATCAGATATTAAACTGATAAGAACAGATACTACACTTGATCTTAGCCAAAAGGCCGAGAAGCGATACCCCCAAAGGCGCGGACCGACGCGCGGGCGTTCCGCTGGCGCACAGTGGCGCAGGCCGACTCTCCTCTGGAGCCCGGGACCCGCGCAGCTGCCGGCCTCCCTGCAGCCAGAGGCCTGCCGCCGGACTCTGCTCCCCCTCTCTCTTGCCTGCCTGCCTTCCTGCCAGTCCCGGGCGGGGGCCCTGCTCTTTGATCTTCTGTCAACGGCCCGACAACGACCGCAGCCGCGGGGGGCGCCAGCCGCCCGGCCTCCTTAGCTTAGGCCCCTCCCACCGGCAGCAGCTGTGCCCAACCAGCTGCAAGCGAAAGCGGACCGCCAGCACCTGCGGGCAGAGGCAAGGGGCAGCTCTCTCTCTCGGGAGGGACGGGGACGCGCGCGCACACACACACGCCTGCCTGCCTGCCTGCCTGCCTGCCTGCGGAAAAAAAAGAAAGAAAAGGTGTATATACTAAGTTTTTTGGAGGGAAAACGCCCGGCTGTCGAAAGGGGCCCGCCTGCAAGGACGGGGACACACACACACACACACACACACACACACACACACACACACAAGCCACGCCTGCCTCCCAGGGAAAAGGAGGAAAAAACTAAGTTTTTTGGAGGGAAAACGCACGGGAGCCGAAAAGGGGGCCGGCCTGCTGGCCGAGAGAGTCGAGGCGCGGGAAAGCGCACCGAGGGAGCACGGGAACGGGGAGGGGGAGAGAGAGACACAGAGGCACAGAGACACACGGATGGACGAGAGACGAGACCGGAGAGGAAGGAGCTCCGGTCCACCTCGCTTGCTTGCTAGCTACGTCTGTCTTTTCACCGCTGAGAGAAGGTAGTGCACCGTTCCCGGAGGCGCTGCAATACCGGGCCGATGCGTGGAGAGGACGGAGCAAGCTCCTGATCCAGCTCCCTGTTCCAAAAATCCGTTTAATATGTGGTCCCCCGATGGGGGACGTATCAGATATTAAACTGATAAGAACAGATACTACACTTGATCTTAGCCAAAAGGCCGAGAAGCGATACCCCCAAAGGCGCGGACCGACGCGCGGGCGTTCCGCTGGCGCACAGTGGCGCAGGCCGACTCTCCTCTGGAGCCCGGGACCCGCGCAGCTGCCGGCCTCCCTGCAGCCAGAGGCCTGCCGCCGGACTCTGCTCCCCCTCTCTCTTGCCTGCCTGCCTTCCTGCCAGTCCCGGGCGGGGGCCCTGCTCTTTGATCTTCTGTCAACGGCCCGACAACGACCGCAGCCGCGGGGGGCGCCAGCCGCCCGGCCTCCTTAGCTTAGGCCCCTCCCACCGGCAGCAGCTGTGCCCAACCAGCTGCAAGCGAAAGCGGACCGCCAGCACCTGCGGGCAGAGGCAAGGGGCAGCTCTCTCTCTCGGGAGGGACGGGGACGCGCGCGCACACACACACGCCTGCCTGCCTGCCTGCCTGCCTGCCTGCGGAAAAAAAAGAAAGAAAAGGTGTATATACTAAGTTTTTTGGAGGGAAAACGCCCGGCTGTCGAAAGGGGCCCGCCTGCAAGGACGGGGACACACACACACACACACACACACACACACACACACACACAAGCCACGCCTGCCTCCCAGGGAAAAGGAGGAAAAAACTAAGTTTTTTGGAGGGAAAACGCACGGGAGCCGAAAAGGGGGCCGGCCTGCTGGCCGAGAGAGTCGAGGCGCGGGAAAGCGCACCGAGGGAGCACGGGAACGGGGAGGGGGAGAGAGAGACACAGAGGCACAGAGACACACGGATGGACGAGAGACGAGACCGGAGAGGAAGGAGCTCCGGTCCACCTCGCTTGCTTGCTAGCTACGTCTGTCTTTTCACCGCTGAGAGAAGGTAGTGCACCGTTCCCGGAGGCGCTGCAATACCGGGCCGATGCGTGGAGAGGACGGAGCAAGCTCCTGATCCAGCTCCCTGTTCCAAAAATCCGTTTAATATGTGGTCCCCCGATGGGGGACGTATCAGATATTAAACTGATAAGAACAGATTTTTTTTTTTTTTTTTTTTTTTTTTTATTACAAAAGTATAAAACTTACATCAAAAATACATAAACAGAGTCCAAGACATTAAACATTACCATCGTACATCATTGAAACAGAAAAACAGGGTTCAACACAAAATTACATACATATTCTTACAACAAAACTAAACCCTTCCACCTCTCCCGGGCAGCGTGATATCCCCACCTCTGTGTATCTCTTTTTATTCGGCATTTTATTTCATGTAGTACTTTCTGATAGACGCTGTGCACCGTTATTACTTTCCCCTTTTTAATCAGAATGTCCCGAGCCGTCCACATCTCTGCTTTAATCATACTTATTATCAACCATAGTAAAAAGTTGACGCTGCCCACTTTGCCCCCCCCCTTTATTCCATACAGCACTACTGCCATTGAGATACTAAAAGATTCGTCCAACAGCCTGAAGAAGCGATTACATTTCTTCCAAACTTTTTGTGCAAAACCACACTCCATTAAAGCATGTTTAATTGTCTCAGGGCTCTTACATCCCTCTCTTGGACATGTTGCAGACCTTGTCAATTTGTGCTTATAGAGCACTTCTCTAACCGGCAATCTTCCCCACACAATTCTCCAATTAAGATCAATAAACTTATGGTCCAAACCCCGTGGCTGGATTCGGGACCACACAGCTTCTTTTCCTCTCCGCTCTGCCGGAACCTTGGTTGTCTCTATTATTTGCTGGTATAGACATCTGTGTTTCAGTAATATCGAGGCGTCCCCCTTGTCCCAATATTTCCTCATCCACCCTGTTGCATGTTTATAATACCAGGGGAGGTCTCCCCCGTGCGGCACAGCGTTCGACCATGTCACCACCATTCTCATATGCTGCGCCAGCCAAAATCTCACAAAATACTGATAAGCATGATTCACAGGTGAGTTCAAAGCAACACACAGGTTAGACACATAGATACAGTCCAACTTCATTGGAAAGTCAGGGACTTCTCTGCCACCCTGTTCTATTTGTCGAACCATATCCACTCTTTTAATGTATTCGTATTTCCCTCCCCATATAAAACGAAACACCTCACCAACTAAAAGGCGTCTGTACCTTGCCGGCAGTGGGTACACGTATACCAAATATACTAAAAGCGGTAAAATGTCGACTTTCAAGATTAAAACCTTCCCAACTAGGGTCAGCTTTAACTTGCTCCATAATCCCAGCTTCCTTCTGACTTCCTTGATTCTAGAGGCCCAGTTGCATTGCCCCGATCCCCTCCGTAAAAAGTCAAGACCCAAGATCTTGATGGGTCCTGTACATAATCTAAAACCACTGGCCCACTGCTGTGATATCTCGCTAGAACCAAAAGCCTTCACCGTACTTTTCTCTGCATTTAGACAGGCGCCCGATGCTCTCGCAAAGACTTTAAAAACATCCAAAGCGAAGGTCAAACTAGATGTTGTGCCTGCTAATAAAGTTACATCATCTGCATACATGGTTAATTTAACTCTTTCGCCTCCGCTCCCAGGCAAGATCAAGCCATCTATTTTGTCCTCTCTTCTAATTGCACATGCGAAAGGCTCTATGTAGATCGCAAATAACAAAGGCGAGAGAGGGCAACCTTGCCTCACTCCGGCTTTCTGGTTGATAAAATCTCCTATCCAACCATTCACTGCCGCTCTGCTCCCCACGTCGTTGTATAGGGTTCTGATCCAGCTGATCACCGTTGGTCCAAAACCTAAGTTCTCCAAAACCAGCCATAAGAATTTGTGCGAGACCCTGTCAAAAGCCTTCTCCAGATCTAAGTTGGCTAATAATAGAGGAACCTTCCTCTGTTCAGCCCATGATACAGCATCCCTTAATAACTGCAGGGTCCATTTTCCCGACCTCCCTTTCACTCCACTAGTCTGGTCCTTGCCTATTATGCTCGGCATCACCTGAGCTACACGATAGACAAGCGCTTTTGCCATTATCTTATAATCAGCGCATAAAAGCGTTAGGGGCCTCCAGTTTTTCAAGGACGTACGGTCTCCTTTCTTAAAAATCAGGGTTAAAATGCCTTCCCTCATGGACTTACCCATACGTTCCTTGCTAAAAATCTCTTTTATTAGTTCCAAAAGAAAAGGGCCTAAAATTCTCCAGAAAGTGCCATAGAACTCTACTGGAATTCCATCGACCCCCGGCACCTTCCCCCTTTTCAGAGACTTCATCGCCTCTTCCAGCTCAAGCAGTTCAAAAGGTTTTTCCAAATCAGCTTTCTGTTCTTCTGACAGGGTTGTCTGCAAGTTCTGAAGTATCGCTCCCGCTGCTTCCCTTTCACTTACCTTTTCTGAAAAAAGGTTCCCATAAAAACTAGATACTTCTCGCAGCATTCCCTCTTGATCTGTAATCTGTCCACCACCAGAGTCAGAGACAGCTTGTAATACTCTCTTCTCCTGCCTCTTTCGAATCTTGTTAAAGAAAAAGGTAGAACATGTCTCATATTTTTCTAGAAACTCCACCCTCGCTCTGAACAGAAAATCTCTTGCCCTCTTCTCATAATACTCCTTTATCTGTTTGACAAGAGTTGTAACTTTTTTCTCACTAGAGGGCGCTGTACCATTTCCACTGTTATAGGCTTTCTCCAAATCTCTCTCGAGATTCTCTAATTCCTCCTTCTCCTCCTTCCTCCTCTCCCTACAGTATTTCCTGGAGATCTTTCCTATCACCATCTTGGCTTCTTCCCAGATCTCTACTAGAGATCTGTCGTCCGGTCTTTTATTCAGAAACCTTGTTAAAAACCTTTCCATCTTCTTTATGTACTTCGTTTCTTCCAGAACCGAACAATTTAATCTCCAGACCCCTCTTCCAAAATTAATTCCAAAATCCACTATCCCAACATTCACAACACAATGGTCAGAGAACCAAACTGGAGTGACTTTAACGGTTCCCACCTTGATTGTGCTAGATACGAAAACATAGTCTAGTTTTCTGCACACACCCCTCGTGTTGCTCCAGGTACATCCCACTTGGGGTGGGATACTCATTTTATGACTGTCCTTCAAACTGTACATTCTCAAAATATTCTTTACCTTTCGGGCATCCCCATCCTTCTCATTATCAATATCAATATTAAAATCCCCGCCAATCACTACAGCCTTGTTTGTCACACATAAAGGACCCAAATTAGTCAAGAAATCCCTCCTTTCCCTAATTGCAGCTGGAGCATACACACACACAAACCTACCGTCTATCCCGTTGACCCTCGCATCCACACACAACAACCTTCCCGGCTCACTCACCCTCACCTCTCCGCATTCCGTTTGAGGGTTCCCGAACAGGATCCCTACCCCGGTAGAGTTTACCTTTCCAATGCTCCACCTTGAGGGGCCACGGTCCCACAAGGCGGACAGCGTCTCCTTATCTCTTTCATCCTTGATATGTACCTCCTGTAAAAAACACACAGTCGGTTTCAAATCTCTGATATATTCAAAAACAGCCACTCTCTTAGCCCTATCACGCAGCCCTCGCACATTAATTGTCAAGATGCTGCTCATTGAAAAAAAGGGTTAAGTCCAGGCTTTTTGGGCTCTCCCCTCACCCTCTTTGATATATGCCTGTAATTCTGATCCGCATCTAATCACGTCCTCCTTCTTTTTACCTTCAAGGCTCATCCCCAGCACTTCCCTTCCACTATGATCAAAAGTGATCTTAACACTGCTGAACTGCCTGAGGATGTCCTTAATTTTCTCAAACCCTTTCGGGTATCTCACCCCCTCCCTGTACCATGTAGTTTGCTTAAGGAAAGCACTGGTGGTCTCGATATCAAGCCTCCAGAGGCTTCCTGTCTGCCACACCTTCCGGCGTAACTCCTCATACCTCCGCTGGCGGTCTTTCCTAGCTAAATCCCCAGCCTTTTGGGCCTCCCTATCCTTAATTAGGTCCACCAGAACCTGCTGCGCAGCCATAGCGGACTTCTGTTCCCTACTTGTGATCCTAATTAGGTTTTTGCCCTCTACTTCAAAGACCACGCCCTCTTGTACTAATTTAACCAAATTTGGGACAGATGTAAAATCAATCTGCCCCTCCTCATTTATTTTCTGCTCAGACAGAAAGTCCTCTGTCGCAGCCACTATCAGTCCAACTAAGCCACAGGGTCGTTTACTGTGGCCCAAAAAACTTTCTGTCTGTTTTTCAGGTTCCATACTTGTCTGAGGAGCCGTGTCAGCAACCACCTCAGGGGTTGAGACCTCCTCGCTACTTCCTCCCATTTCTAATTTCCTTTTTGCAGTTCCACCAGTTCGTTCCACCTCTTCTCTGACCCCTATGGTTTGCTCAATGTTGCTCATTATGTCCTGCATGGCCTCAAGGTTTTTGGCCGTCCGAGCAGCAATGTCCTCTACTGTTGCTGAACCATCTTCCGCGTCTACCTCTGGATCCGGGGTGGGACTTCTGCTCTCTAGCTCCCGATCTTCCACCGATTTCTGCCTCCCCCCGTCTGCTGCTTCTCTCCCTGTATCCTCCTCTGTTTCTTCTGACACTCCAGTCGCCTCCTCTCCCTTCTCTGTACCTGAAACAGAAAGGGACAAAGAAGGCCCAGCAACCCCAGACACGCCCCCTGCTGCCTCCCTGCTTACCGAGATATGGCTCAGAGGGCAGTCCTTATACAAATGGCCATTCTCCCCGCACAGGTTGCATGTCTTTGTCGCCTTGCAGTCTGCTCCCAGATGTCCCGTTTTCCCGCAGCGTTTGCACATCAGCTCCCTGCAATTAGCTGCGAAATGTCCCTCACCTCCACACCTCCTGCATGTCAGTGGTTGTCCCGGGTAACTGAGGTATCCACGATTCGCTCCAATAAAAAACATCGCAGGGGGATGCAAAAAACCGTCTTCTTGAGTGCTGGCAGTCCTCAAACGGGCAAAAAACCTAATCTTCCCTGTCCAATACCTATTTCTGTCCATTATTTTGGTTCCTTTGGCTGTTAAGTCCACAAAACGCTTCAGAAATACCTCAATGTCTTCTTCGGGCACATAGGGATTAAACATCTGGACAATCAGAGGTCTGTTTTCTCTTATAAACAAAGGTTCCACAATATAATCACATAATGGCTTCTCCTCTTTTTTAGTTTTGGCTGTCTCCCAGACTTTTTGGCAAACCGCTCTGCTGGTCAAGAACAGGTCATAGGTCTTTTTCCCCAAAAAATCTTGAAAACAATACACATCAGTGGGACTCAGACCAAAGACACCACGAATGATATCATCCCCAAAAATTTCTCTGTCCCTCAAAACTCTTTCTCCAGCTTCTTCCTTCTGCACAAACCTAATTGTGTGTCTCAACTGGCCTTCACGACTGCCAGCGCCCTCTAGTGGTCTTCCCGCCGAGCTTCTAGATGAAGCCGCAGCTGCTGCATAACTTCTTCCTCCCTCCTTCGCAGGTCCTTTTCCAGTTCTTCCACGGTCTTCTCCGGCCAGGGTCCTCCCTGCCGTATCAAAAGCGCCTTCAGGAGCCGGCTCCATCCCTCCGTCCTCTCCGCTCCGCCGCTCCATCTGGTGGGTTGTAGAAATCGTCCGCCGCCGCTGCCGCCGCCGCCGATGCTCTCCTCTCTCCTCTCCGCCGCTGCTCTCTCGGTCTCCCAGCTAAGTCCTCAGACCGCGGTCATGCCACGTATCTTCAGATCTTAGCCAAAAGGCCGAGAAGCGATACCCCCAAAGGCGCGGACCGACGCGCGGGCGTTCCGCTGGCGCACAGTGGCGCAGGCCGACTCTCCTCTGGAGCCCGGGACCCGCGCAGCTGCCGGCCTCCCTGCAGCCAGAGGCCTGCCGCCGGACTCTGCTCCCCCTCTCTCTTGCCTGCCTGCCTTCCTGCCAGTCCCGGGCGGGGGCCCTGCTCTTTGATCTTCTGTCAACGGCCCGACAACGACCGCAGCCGCGGGGGGCGCCAGCCGCCCGGCCTCCTTAGCTTAGGCCCCTCCCACCGGCAGCAGCTGTGCCCAACCAGCTGCAAGCGAAAGCGGACCGCCAGCACCTGCGGGCAGAGGCAAGGGGCAGCTCTCTCTCTCGGGAGGGACGGGGACGCGCGCGCACACACACACGCCTGCCTGCCTGCCTGCCTGCCTGCGGAAAAAAAAGAAAGAAAAGGTGTATATACTAAGTTTTTTGGAGGGAAAACGCCCGGCTGTCGAAAGGGGCCCGCCTGCAAGGACGGGGACACACACACACACACACACACACACACACACACACACACAAGCCACGCCTGCCTCCCAGGGAAAAGGAGGAAAAAACTAAGTTTTTTGGAGGGAAAACGCACGGGAGCCGAAAAGGGGGCCGGCCTGCTGGCCGAGAGAGTCGAGGCGCGGGAAAGCGCACCGAGGGAGCACGGGAACGGGGAGGGGGAGAGAGAGACACAGAGGCACAGAGACACACGGATGGACGAGAGACGAGACCGGAGAGGAAGGAGCTCCGGTCCACCTCGCTTGCTTGCTAGCTACGTCTGTCTTTTCACCGCTGAGAGAAGGTAGTGCACCGTTCCCGGAGGCGCTGCAATACCGGGCCGATGCGTGGAGAGGACGGAGCAAGCTCCTGATCCAGCTCCCTGTTCCAAAAATCCGTTTAATATGTGGTCCCCCGATGGGGGACGTATCAGATATTAAACTGATAAGAACAGATTTTTTTTTTTTTTTTTTTATTACAAAAGTATAAAACTTACATCAAAAATACATAAACAGAGTCCAAGACATTAAACATTACCATCGTACATCATTGAAACAGAAAAACAGGGTTCAACACAAAATTACATACATATTCTTACAACAAAACTAAACCCTTCCACCTCTCCCGGGCAGCGTGATATCCCCACCTCTGTGTATCTCTTTTTATTCGGCATTTTATTTCATGTAGTACTTTCTGATAGACGCTGTGCACCGTTATTACTTTCCCCTTTTTAATCAGAATGTCCCGAGCCGTCCACATCTCTGCTTTAATCATACTTATTATCAACCATAGTAAAAAGTTGACGCTGCCCACTTTGCCCCCCCCCTTTATTCCATACAGCACTACTGCCATTGAGATACTAAAAGATTCGTCCAACAGCCTGAAGAAGCGGTTACATTTCTTCCAAACTTTTTGTGCAAAACCACACTCCATTAAAGCATGTTTAATTGTCTCAGGGCTCTTACATCCCTCTCTTGGACATGTTGCAGACTTTGTCAATTTGTGCTTATAGAGCACTTCTCTAACCGGCAATCTTCCCCACACAATTCTCCAATTAAGATCAATAAACTTATGGTCCAAACCCCGTGGCTGGATTCGGGACCACACAGCTTCTTTTCCTCTCCGCTCTGCCGGAACCTTGGTTGTCTCTATTATTTGCTGGTATAGACATCTGTGTTTCAGTAATATCGAGGCGTCCCCCTTGTCCCAATATTTCCTCATCCACCCTGTTGCATGTTTATAATACCAGGGGAGGTCTCCCCCGTGCGGCACAGCGTTCGACCATGTCACCACCATTCTCATATGCTGCGCCAGCCAAAATCTCACAAAATACTGATAAGCATGATTCACAGGTGAGTTCAAAGCAACACACAGGTTAGACACATAGATACAGTCCAACTTCATTGGAAAGTCAGGGACTTCTCTGCCACCCTGTTCTATTTGTCGAACCATATCCACTCTTTTAATGTATTCGTATTTCCCTCCCCATATAAAACGAAACACCTCACCAACTAAAAGGCGTCTGTACCTTGCCGGCAGTGGGTACACGTATACCAAATACACTAAAAGCGGTAAAATGTCGACTTTCAAGATTAAAACCTTCCCAACTAGGGTCAGCTTTAACTTGCTCCATAATCCCAGCTTCCTTCTGACTTCCTTGATTCTAGAGGCCCAGTTGCATTGCCCCGATCCCCTCCGTAAAAAGTCAAGACCCAAGATCTTGATGGGTCCTGTACATAATCTAAAACCACTGGCCCACTGCTGTGATATCTCGCTAGAACCAAAAGCCTTCACCGTACTTTTCTCTGCATTTAGACAGGCGCCCGATGCTCTCGCAAAGACTTTAAAAACATCCAAAGCGAAGGTCAAACTAGATGTTGTGCCTGCTAATAAAGTTACATCATCTGCATACATGGTTAATTTAACTCTTTCGCCTCCGCTCCCAGGCAAGATCAAGCCATCTATTTTGTCCTCTCTTCTAATTGCACATGCGAAAGGCTCTATGTAGATCGCAAATAACAAAGGCGAGAGAGGGCAACCTTGCCTCACTCCGGCTTTCTGGTTGATAAAATCTCCTATCCAACCATTCACTGCCGCTCTGCTCCCCACGTCGTTGTATAGGGTTCTGATCCAGCTGATCACCGTTGGTCCAAAACCTAAGTTCTCCAAAACCAGCCATAAGAATTTGTGCGAGACCCTGTCAAAAGCCTTCTCCAGATCTAAGTTGGCTAATAATAGAGGAACCTTCCTCTGTTCAGCCCATGATACAGCATCCCTTAATAACTGCAGGGTCCATTTTCCCGACCTCCCTTTCACTCCACTAGTCTGGTCCTTGCCTATTATGCTCGGCATCACCTGAGCTACACGATAGACAAGCGCTTTTGCCATTATCTTATAATCAGCGCATAAAAGCGTTAGGGGCCTCCAGTTTTTCAAGGACGTACGGTCTCCTTTCTTAAAAATCAGGGTTAAAATGCCTTCCCTCATGGACTTACCCATACGTTCCTTGCTAAAAATCTCTTTTATTAGTTCCAAAAGAAAAGGACCTAAAATTCTCCAGAAAGTGCCATAGAACTCTACTGGAATTCCATCGACCCCCGGCACCTTCCCCCTTTTCAGAGACTTCATCGCCTCTTCCAGCTCAAGCAGTTCAAAAGGTTTTTCCAAATCAGCTTTCTGTTCTTCTGACAGGGTTGTCTGCAAGTTCTGAAGTATCGCTCCCGCTGCTTCCCTTTCACTTACCTTTTCTGAAAAAAGGTTCCCATAAAAACTAGATACTTCTCGCAGCATTCCCTCTTGGTCTGTAATCTGTCCACCACCAGAGTCAGAGACAGCTTGTAATACTCTCTTCTCCTGCCTCTTTCGAATCTTGTTAAAGAAAAAGGTAGAACATGTCTCATATTTTTCTAGAAACTCCACCCTCGCTCTGAACAGAAAATCTCTTGCCCTCTTCTCATAATACTCCTTTATCTGTTTGACAAGAGTTGTAACTTTTTTCTCACTAGAGGGCGCTGTACCATTTCCACTGTTATAGGCTTTCTCCAAATCTCTCTCGAGATTCTCTAATTCCTCCTTCTCCTCCTTCCTCCTCTCCCTACAGTATTTCCTGGAGATCTTTCCTATCACCATCTTGGCTTCTTCCCAGATCTCTACTAGAGATCTGTCGTCCGGTCTTTTATTCAGAAACCTTGTTAAAAACCTTTCCATCTTCTTTATGTACTTCGTTTCTTCCAGAACCGAACAATTTAGTCTCCAGACCCCTCTTCCAAAATTAATTCCAAAATCCACTATCCCAACATTCACAACACAATGGTCAGAGAACCAAACTGGAGTGACTTTAACGGTTCCCACCTTGATTGTGCTAGATACGAAAACATAGTCTAGTTTTCTGCACACACCCCTCGTGTTGCTCCAGGTACATCCCACTTGGGGTGGGATACTCATTTTATGACTGTCCTTCAAACTGTACATTCTCAAAATATTCTTTACCTTTCGGGCATCCCCATCCTTCTCATTATCAATATCAATATTAAAATCCCCGCCAATCACTACAGCCTTGTTTGTCACACATAAAGGACCCAAATTAGTCAAGAAATCCCTCCTTTCCCTAATTGCAGCTGGAGCATACACACACACAAACCTACCGTCTATCCCGTTGACCCTCGCATCCACACACAACAACCTTCCCGGCTCACTCACCCTCACCTCTCCGCATTCCGTTTGAGGGTTCCCGAACAGGATCCCTACCCCGGTAGAGTTTACCTTTCCAATGCTCCACCTTGAGGGGCCACGGTCCCACAAGGCGGACAGCGTCTCCTTATCTCTTTCATCCTTGATATGTACCTCCTGTAAAAAACACACAGTCGGTTTCAAATCTCTGATATATTCAAAAACAGCCACTCTCTTAGCCCTATCACGCAGCCCTCGCACATTAATTGTCAAGATGCTGCTCATTGAAAAAAAGGGTTAAGTCCAGGCTTTTTGGGCTCTCCCCTCACCCTCTTTGATATATGCCTGTAATTCTGATCCGCATCTAATCACGTCCTCCTTCTTTTTACCTTCAAGGCTCATCCCCAGCACTTCCCTTCCACTATGATCAAAAGTGATCTTAACACTGCTGAACTGCCTGAGGATGTCCTTAATTTTCTCAAACCCTTTCGGGTATCTCACCCCCTCCCTGTACCATGTAGTTTGCTTAAGGAAAGCACTGGTGGTCTCGATATCAAGCCTCCAGAGGCTTCCTGTCTGCCACACCTTCCGGCGTAACTCCTCATACCTCCGCTGGCGGTCTTTCCTAGCTAAATCCCCAGCCTTTTGGGCCTCCCTATCCTTAATTAGGTCCACCAGAACCTGCTGCGCAGCCATAGCGGACTTCTGTTCCCTACTTGTGATCCTAATTAGGTTTTTGCCCTCTACTTCAAAGACCACGCCCTCTTGTACTAATTTAACCAAATTTGGGACAGATGTAAAATCAATCTGCCCCTCCTCATTTATTTTCTGCTCAGACAGAAAGTCCTCTGTCGCAGCCACTATCAGTCCAACTAAGCCACAGGGTCGTTTACTGTGGCCCAAAAAACTTTCTGTCTGTTTTTCAGGTTCCATACTTGTCTGAGGAGCCGTGTCAGCAACCACCTCAGGGGTTGAGACCTCCTCGCTACTTCCTCCCATTTCTAATTTCCTTTTTGCAGTTCCACCAGTTCGTTCCACCTCTTCTCTGACCCCTATGGTTTGCTCAATGTTGCTCATTATGTCCTGCATGGCCTCAAGGTTTTTGGCCGTCCGAGCAGCAATGTCCTCTACTGTTGCTGAACCATCTTCCGCGTCTACCTCTGGATCCGGGGTGGGACTTCTGCTCTCTAGCTCCCGATCTTCCACCGATTTCTGCCTCCCCCCGTCTGCTGCTTCTCTCCCTGTATCCTCCTCTGTTTCTTCTGACACTCCAGTCGCCTCCTCTCCCTTCTCTGTACCTGAAACAGAAAGGGACAAAGAAGGCCCAGCAACCCCAGACACGCCCCCTGCTGCCTCCCTGCTTACCGAGATATGGCTCAGAGGGCAGTCCTTATACAAATGGCCATTCTCCCCGCACAGGTTGCATGTCTTTGTCGCCTTGCAGTCTGCTCCCAGATGTCCCGTTTTCCCGCAGCGTTTGCACATCAGCTCCCTGCAATTAGCTGCGAAATGTCCCTCACCTCCACACCTCCTGCATGTCAGTGGTTGTCCCGGGTAACTGAGGTATCCACGATTCGCTCCAATAAAAAACATCGCAGGGGGATGCAAAAAACCGTCTTCTTGAGTGCTGGCAGTCCTCAAACGGGCAAAAAACCTAATCTTCCCTGTCCAATACCTATTTCTGTCCATTATTTTGGTTCCTTTGGCTGTTAAGTCCACAAAACGCTTCAGAAATACCTCAATGTCTTCTTCGGGCACATAGGGATTAAACATCTGGACAATCAGAGGTCTGTTTTCTCTTATAAACAAAGGTTCCACAATATAATCACATAATGGCTTCTCCTCTTTTTTAGTTTTGGCTGTCTCCCAGACTTTTTGGCAAACCGCTCTGCTGGTCAAGAACAGGTCATAGGTCTTTTTCCCCAAAAAATCTTGAAAACAATACACATCAGTGGGACTCAGACCAAAGACACCACGAATGATATCATCCCCAAAAATTTCTCTGTCCCTCAAAACTCTTTCTCCAGCTTCTTCCTTCTGCACAAACCTAATTGTGTGTCTCAACTGACCTTCACGACTGCCAGCGCCCTCTAGTGGTCTTCCCGCCGAGCTTCTAGATGAAGCCGCAGCTGCTGCATAACTTCTTCCTCCCTCCTTCGCAGGTCCTTTTCCAGTTCTTCCACGGTCTTCTCCGGCCAGGGTCCTCCCTGCCGTATCAAAAGCGCCTTCAGGAGCCGGCTCCATCCCTCCGTCCTCTCCGCTCCGCCGCTCCATCTGGTGGGTTGTAGAAATCGTCCGCCGCCGCTGCCGCCGCCGCCGATGCTCTCCTCTCTCCTCTCCGCCGCTGCTCTCTCGGTCTCCCAGCTAAGTCCTCAGACCGCGGTCATGCCACGTATCTTCAGATCTTAGCCAAAAGGCCGAGAAGCGATACCCCCAAAGGCGCGGACCGACGCGCGGGCGTTCCGCTGGCGCACAGTGGCGCAGGCCGACTCTCCTCTGGAGCCCGGGACCCGCGCAGCTGCCGGCCTCCCTGCAGCCAGAGGCCTGCCGCCGGACTCTGCTCCCCCTCTCTCTTGCCTGCCTGCCTTCCTGCCAGTCCCGGGCGGGGGCCCTGCTCTTTGATCTTCTGTCAACGGCCCGACAACGACCGCAGCCGCGGGGGGCGCCAGCCGCCCGGCCTCCTTAGCTTAGGCCCCTCCCACCGGCAGCAGCTGTGCCCAACCAGCTGCAAGCGAAAGCGGACCGCCAGCACCTGCGGGCAGAGGCAAGGGGCAGCTCTCTCTCTCGGGAGGGACGGGGACGCGCGCGCACACACACACGCCTGCCTGCCTGCCTGCCTGCCTGCGGAAAAAAAAGAAAGAAAAGGTGTATATACTAAGTTTTTTGGAGGGAAAACGCCCGGCTGTCGAAAGGGGCCCGCCTGCAAGGACGGGGACACACACACACACACACACACACACACACACACACACACAAGCCACGCCTGCCTCCCAGGGAAAAGGAGGAAAAAACTAAGTTTTTTGGAGGGAAAACGCACGGGAGCCGAAAAGGGGGCCGGCCTGCTGGCCGAGAGAGTCGAGGCGCGGGAAAGCGCACCGAGGGAGCACGGGAACGGGGAGGGGGAGAGAGAGACACAGAGGCACAGAGACACACGGATGGACGAGAGACGAGACCGGAGAGGAAGGAGCTCCGGTCCACCTCGCTTGCTTGCTAGCTACGTCTGTCTTTTCACCGCTGAGAGAAGGTAGTGCACCGTTCCCGGAGGCGCTGCAATACCGGGCCGATGCGTGGAGAGGACGGAGCAAGCTCCTGATCCAGCTCCCTGTTCCAAAAATCCGTTTAATATGTGGTCCCCCGATGGGGGACGTATCAGATATTAAACTGATAAGAACAGATACTACACTTGATCTTAGCCAAAAGGCCGAGAAGCGATACCCCCAAAGGCGCGGACCGACGCGCGGGCGTTCCGCTGGCGCACAGTGGCGCAGGCCGACTCTCCTCTGGAGCCCGGGACCCGCGCAGCTGCCGGCCTCCCTGCAGCCAGAGGCCTGCCGCCGGACTCTGCTCCCCCTCTCTCTTGCCTGCCTGCCTTCCTGCCAGTCCCGGGCGGGGGCCCTGCTCTTTGATCTTCTGTCAACGGCCCGACAACGACCGCAGCCGCGGGGGGCGCCAGCCGCCCGGCCTCCTTAGCTTAGGCCCCTCCCACCGGCAGCAGCTGTGCCCAACCAGCTGCAAGCGAAAGCGGACCGCCAGCACCTGCGGGCAGAGGCAAGGGGCAGCTCTCTCTCTCGGGAGGGACGGGGACGCGCGCGCACACACACACGCCTGCCTGCCTGCCTGCCTGCCTGCGGAAAAAAAAGAAAGAAAAGGTGTATATACTAAGTTTTTTGGAGGGAAAACGCCCGGCTGTCGAAAGGGGCCCGCCTGCAAGGACGGGGACACACACACACACACACACACACACACACACACACACACAAGCCACGCCTGCCTCCCAGGGAAAAGGAGGAAAAAACTAAGTTTTTTGGAGGGAAAACGCACGGGAGCCGAAAAGGGGGCCGGCCTGCTGGCCGAGAGAGTCGAGGCGCGGGAAAGCGCACCGAGGGAGCACGGGAACGGGGAGGGGGAGAGAGAGACACAGAGGCACAGAGACACACGGATGGACGAGAGACGAGACCGGAGAGGAAGGAGCTCCGGTCCACCTCGCTTGCTTGCTAGCTACGTCTGTCTTTTCACCGCTGAGAGAAGGTAGTGCACCGTTCCCGGAGGCGCTGCAATACCGGGCCGATGCGTGGAGAGGACGGAGCAAGCTCCTGATCCAGCTCCCTGTTCCAAAAATCCGTTTAATATGTGGTCCCCCGATGGGGGACGTATCAGATATTAAACTGATAAGAACAGATTTTTTTTTTTGTTTTTTATTACAAAAATACAAAATACAACAAACCAAAAAACACATGGACATCCGAAAAACAAAATCCAAAACCAAAAAGTCACAAAACATGTCAAACTAACAGAAACCATTCATTATCATAATCCCGCCCCTTATGCAAAAACCAGTCCCTCCCCAATCCTCAAATTACTCCCGCATCCTCAGAAAAGACAAAAAATACAAACACAAAAAACCTTCAATACAGAAACTGCACACCAAAAAACACCCCAATGAAAAACAACCCCTCCCGATGGTCTTTCGCCGCTGCGGAACCCCTCCTCTGAACGACCCATTGGATGGGTCTTGCGCTGTCCTGCCACACCTTCCAGGCGATGCCTTCTACCGTGTCGCCCCTTCTGTGGCTGACCAAGTCCTCCCGGGAAGCCCAAAGATGAAACCTGACAAGGCTAATAGTCCATCTTCAAAAGAGTTCACAGAAACCTTGTCAAACAGCAAAATCAAACATACAGAAACACAAATAACAAAAACAAAACCCCGCGAGAAGCCTATCAAATCATGAAATAACAAAACAGCAGTAGTCAGGCATCGGCCAATACCTTCCACTTTTCCTTAACAGCGTGGAAACTCCACTTCCTTTTATCTGCAGCCACCATACATCTAACATCCCAGAGGACCTTGCTCCACACCCCCCCCACATCACATGTCACTCCCTTCTTCACCAGCAAATTTCTTGCGGCCCACAGTTCAATTTTCACAAAACTCATTAATAACCACAACAAAAAACACACACCTTTCGTTCTTCCCCCCCTCCTCACACCAAACATTACTGTTGCGAGGTTCACTGCAAAAGTGCCATCTATGGCTCCCAAAAGAGCGCTGCTCTTCCCCCACACTTTTTGAGCAAAATTACACGACCAAAAAACATGCTCGATACTCTCCGCACAATGACATCCGGTTCGGGGGCACCCGACCTGTTTGGTCAACTTATGCTTATATAACACAGTTCTTACAGGAAGCCTCTTCCATACCGTTAACCAATTAAGGTCCAGACAGTCCAGACGCAAACCCTTAGGCTGCACCCTTCCCCAGATCTCGTTTGCGACGCCCCCCACAACCCTGGCTTCTGCTCTTTCTATTATAGCGCAATACAGTGCCCTGTGGTCCAGCAGCTCCGACTCATCCACCGACTCCAGATGCTTTCTCGTCCAGGACACTGCATGCCTGTAATGCCAGGGCAGATCTTCTCCGTGAGGGACGTCGTTCTTCCAGCTGGCGAGTCTGCGCATGCTGTTCGATAACCAAAATCTCACAAAATACTGGTAATCATGTGACACAGGCTGTTTCAAAGCAGCACACAAACCAGACACAAACAGACAGTTCAGCTTAATCGGCATGTTTGGTACTGATCTGCCCCCCGCTTCTATGGGTCTATACATATCAATCCGTCTCACATATTCATATTTTTTGTTCCACACAAAACGAAAAACTTCTCTGACCAGATACCGATTATACCTAGCCGGCATGGGGTACACATGTGCTAAATACGTGAGGGCAGGCAACACATCTGTTTTTAATACAATCACCTTCTCGATGTAAGTAAGCCTCCTGTCGCCCCATCGGAGTAGTCTTTTCCTGACCACCTCCAAAGCCTCTTGCCAGCTGCTATGAACAGTACTTTGGTCATGAAAAGAAACCCCCAAAACCTTCAGAGGACCTCTGCAGCACTCCAGGTCGCAGGGACTCCCTTTTTCGCCCCTCCAACACCCGAAATATTTTATTTCGCTTTTCTGTCTATTTAACTTTGCTCCAGACATCCGGGCAAAGCTATCAAAAATCCCCAGAGCCTCCTGCAAACTTTCCTTCGACCCTACCATCAAAGTGATGTCATCAGCGTACAAAGTCATCTTCACTCGCCCCCCGCCACTCCCAGGCAACATTATGCCTTCCACACGCGGGCTCGCGTTAACCATCCTCACAAAGGGTTCCAAGTACAGCACAAATAATAGCGGCGACAACGGGCATCCTTGTCTCACGCCCACCTTCTGTTCTACCAGTTTCCCCAGGAATCCATTCACCACCACCCTACTCCCTACTTGCTTATACAAGGTCTTTAGCCACCCAATAAAAAGCACGCCGAAACCCATCCTTTCCATCACAGCCCACAAAAACTGATGCGACACTCTATCAAAGGCCTTCTCCAAATCAAGGCTCACCAGTGCAAGGGGGATGTTTCTCTGCTCGGACCACGCTATTGTGTCCCTAACCAGCTGCAATGACCAGGTAATTTTCCTCCCCTGGACCCCACACGTCTGATCTTTCCCAATCACTTTGTCCAACACTCCTTTCATCCTATTAACTAACACCTTTGCAAATAGTTTATAGTCCGAGCAGAGCATTGTTAAAGGCCTCCAATTCGCAAGCTCTGTCGGTTGGCCTTTTTTATACAACAGAGTCAAAACCCCTTCACTCATCGATCTTCCCAGGACGCCCATGCAAAAAACCTCCCTCATTACCTCGAGCAAGATCGGCCCCAATATACCCCAGAAAGTCCTATAAAATTCTGATGGCAGACCATCAATTCCAGGCACTTTCCCATCTTTTGTGTCAGCTAAGGCCAACCTAAGCTCCTCTAATGTGAAAGGGCTTTCTAAGAGGGCCCTACTCTCCTCCGGCAGCCGTGAAACAATACAATCCAGGGAGGTGAGATCTATCTCCCTTCCCATCTCTTTTCCAGAAAAGAGACACTGATAATAATCAAACACCGCCTCCAACATACCGTCTATGCCTGCTACTATCGTGTTCTCACCCACTCGAACCCCATCCAGCCGTCTTTTAGCCTGCTGCTTTCTCACCTGTCTGAAAAGATAAGAGACGCAGGTCCCTTGCTGCAGGGATGAGTCTACCCGGGTCTTAAAAATGAAACTCTTTGCCCTCTCCTCGTGATACGCCCTTAACTGCCTCTTAGAAGCTGCCACCTCAGTCATGTCCACTGACACCCCATCATTAAGAAGAGCATAAAGCTTATTCAGCCCTTCCTGGAGCAGCCTCCCCTCTTTCCTCACTTTTTTCTGACGTTCCAGACAATAGAACCTCGTTTCACTTTTAACTTTCTTCTTAGTCTGCTCCCACCAGTCCAACACAGAGACACGCTGCTGCCTTCCTGCCCACCACCTGTTCAAATTCAGACTCATACGATCCACATACTCTCTCTCTCCCAAAACCGCAACATTCATTCTCCACACACCCTTCCCATACATCCCGCCTGCCAGGCTCAAATCCACTTCTACAATATCGTGATCCGAAAGCCAGGCCGGGCGAGTGGTGATTCCTCCAACTGCCACCTCCCTAGATACAAAAACATAATCAAGACGTTTTGCCACACCTGACGCGTTCCTCCAGGTAGGCACCACCCCTTTTCCTTGAAAACGCACTGCACTATCAACTAAATTGAAACGCGTCAGCAGTGTGCGCAGCTGCTTTGCCCCCGCCTCTTCCTTGTTAACGAGGTCGACATTAAAATCACCACCGACGACCAGAAGCCTATTTGTGGCGCACAAAGGGAACAGCTCTTTAAAAAAATCTGCCCTCATGGACCCTACAGCCGGAGCATAGACACACACGACTCTAAAACGACACTCACCAACACTCAAATCAACACTCAAAGCTCTGCCCGGCACCACTACAGCACTCCCTTCGACTAAAACATCCCGATTCCCAATCAACACACCCACACCCGACGAGTGAACCCCGCCCACACTCCACCTAGAATCCCCTCTATCCCACTCACACGCAAAACCCACCACATCCTTATGATCCTTCAAATGAACCTCCTGTAAAAGACAGACATCAAAATTAAAAGGCCTCAAAGACTGGAAAACTGCAGTCCTTTTCACTTTGTTCCTCAGTCCCCTGGTATTTAAAGTGAGAACCTTAATGGCCATGAATAGTCACTTCACAGTTTTTCTTCCCACCTATCGATGATAGCCATCGCCGCTATATAAGCGTCCCGCACATCCGCTTCCTGACAGCCACTCACAGCCAATCTTGTGATTCTCCTAGCCGATCCATCGTTCTCGAGCTTCACTCCCGGAAATCTTTTGGGTATGTTTTTAAGCCCACCCGCCCTGCTCGGGAACCTCACAGTCCCGTTCTGCCATTCACACTTCTTTAAAAAAAAAGACGAGGCATCCAACTTTTTCACATACCGGCCATCCTTCCTATAAACCCCCGCAGCAAAGGCTTCCTTTGCCTTCCCAGCACTGTTCCTCCACTGCTTCACAAGATCAGAGAAAAGATATTTTTTCGCGATTATCTCTGAGTGGTTTCTACCATATACTTGAATGCGCCTCACTTCTTTGCCAACGCACTCACACTTGTACTTAATTCCTTTCTTCTGCAGATCCTGCTCTTCAAACCCGGCTGGCCAATTGACCTCTCTGTTCTTCTCATGCCATTTGCAGAGGTCAATGAAGTCCCTGGGGAGGTCCGAGTCCAGCCAAAGGCCTTCCTCGCTCCCCAGCTTCTGCTCAGCCTGGACGCCCTCATCCGTCCCAGGTATGCAAGAAACATCGGATGACACTGAGCATTCTCCGGATTGGGGCAGGACAGGCCCCTCATCACGGACTTCACCCTCCTCAGGTGTGTAAGCTGCCACCAGGGCCTCTGAGACAGATGTTTCACTCAGTGTCAGATCCTCAGCACCTCTATCAGCTTTCTTGGCCACTAGAGCATCCGACCCTTGCGCCTTCCTCTTTATGGATTTCTTCGACACTGACGGCCCTTCTTCTCCCCCTTCCTCCATCCTCTCATCCCAACTCACGCCCGGGGCACAGTGCACCTCCTGTCCGACTTCTATCACTGCCGCCTTCAAAAGGTCTAGTCCTGGCGTCTCTGAAACCTCTGAAAAGCCGTCAGTCTCCGAAAAATTTCCATCTGCTGGCTCGATTTGCATATGCAAATTTGACTCCGCCCCTGCCTCTGCTTCTCCCACCACTTCTCCGGTCTCCTCTCCTTCCTGGCCTTCCATTAAGAAGCCTCCGTCTTTTAAAAACCTTCGGCTTCCCTCTTTACCAGGCTCCCTATTTTCAGCCTCCTCACCACTGACACGGCCCGCACCTTCCGAAACTTCATCCACCTTCCTTCGTCTCTCCTCCTCATTCGCAGCACCTGGTCTCACACCTGCAGCACCACTAACGACTTCAGAAAAAGTCCTCTTCCGCAACGCACAGTCTTTAAACACATGCCCTGCACCGCCGCACAAATTACATCTTCTTTCCTCCTTGCATTCGGAAGATAAGTGGCCAACCCCCTCACATCGTCTGCAAATTCGCTCCCTGCAATCCACTACGTGGTGTCCCTCCTTTCTGCATCTCCTGCAGACCGAGGGCTGTCCATAATAAAATAAGTACCCCCTGTTGGAGCCTATCTCAAACGACGCCGGCGGGTGCAAAAGGCCGTCCGGAGACGACCCATCTGCTCTGAAGCGCACTCTGTAACGCCTCCGCCCTGTCCAATAATTCTTCCTGTCTATGAGCTTCACCCCTATGCCCTGAATGTCCACGAAGCGCTTCAAGAAACAAACTATGTCCTCTTCTGGCACATAGGGGTTAAACATTGTCACTGTCAAAGTTCTTAGCTCCCTGGCAAACAAAGGCTCCACATAGTAGTCGACAAAGGGCTTTTCCTCTCTCCTTCTGTTCACCACTGCCCAAACATTCCTGACAAGATCCTCCGAGATGAGCGAAAGGTCAAAACATCGCTTACCCGGGAAGTCTTGCAGGCAGAAAACGTCCTCGGGCTCCAAGCGCAAGGCAGCGCCGATCACCTCGTCCTCGAACTTGTCCCTCGAAACAAAATCCGTCTTCTCCCCGTCGTCTCGCTGCACAAACCGAACGGCATGCCGCACTCTCCCTTCTCTCGAAAAGGCTCCTCCTTCCATCGTCTCAAAAAAATGGCCGGAAAAAAAACCGCCACGCAAAAAAAGCTTCGAGTCTCCTCGAAAAAAAGCGATCCGTCTCTTCCTCTTTCTTCTGGCCAAGATGCAAGCTGCGGACAGGCCACACACTTGATCTTAGCCAAAAGGCCGAGAAGCGATACCCCCAAAGGCGCGGACCGACGCGCGGGCGTTCCGCTGGCGCACAGTGGCGCAGGCCGACTCTCCTCTGGAGCCCGGGACCCGCGCAGCTGCCGGCCTCCCTGCAGCCAGAGGCCTGCCGCCGGACTCTGCTCCCCCTCTCTCTTGCCTGCCTGCCTTCCTGCCAGTCCCGGGCGGGGGCCCTGCTCTTTGATCTTCTGTCAACGGCCCGACAACGACCGCAGCCGCGGGGGGCGCCAGCCGCCCGGCCTCCTTAGCTTAGGCCCCTCCCACCGGCAGCAGCTGTGCCCAACCAGCTGCAAGCGAAAGCGGACCGCCAGCACCTGCGGGCAGAGGCAAGGGGCAGCTCTCTCTCTCGGGAGGGACGGGGACGCGCGCGCACACACACACGCCTGCCTGCCTGCCTGCCTGCCTGCGGAAAAAAAAGAAAGAAAAGGTGTATATACTAAGTTTTTTGGAGGGAAAACGCCCGGCTGTCGAAAGGGGCCCGCCTGCAAGGACGGGGACACACACACACACACACACACACACACACACACACACACAAGCCACGCCTGCCTCCCAGGGAAAAGGAGGAAAAAACTAAGTTTTTTGGAGGGAAAACGCACGGGAGCCGAAAAGGGGGCCGGCCTGCTGGCCGAGAGAGTCGAGGCGCGGGAAAGCGCACCGAGGGAGCACGGGAACGGGGAGGGGGAGAGAGAGACACAGAGGCACAGAGACACACGGATGGACGAGAGACGAGACCGGAGAGGAAGGAGCTCCGGTCCACCTCGCTTGCTTGCTAGCTACGTCTGTCTTTTCACCGCTGAGAGAAGGTAGTGCACCGTTCCCGGAGGCGCTGCAATACCGGGCCGATGCGTGGAGAGGACGGAGCAAGCTCCTGATCCAGCTCCCTGTTCCAAAAATCCGTTTAATATGTGGTCCCCCGATGGGGGACGTATCAGATATTAAACTGATAAGAACAGATTTTTTTTTTTATATTTTATATAAAAACAAAACGATACACAAAACTCAATCACGCCACACTCTCACAGCCCTACACCTAACTCAGTTCCCTAACACATACAGATCCTTCCACCGCTCTTTCGCCGCAGCAAATCCCCACTTTCGCACATCCCATTTCACTCTGTTCCCTATGTTATTCCTCACCCTCCACACCACAGCACCCACAGATCCATGCACACCATGCTTCACCAACTCATTCCTGTCCTGCCATACATACGCTTTGACTAAACTAATCAACAGCCACACCAGAAATCTCTCATTCCATTTCCTAACACCCACCACACCCCTTAACACCATTGAATAAGTCAAACATTCCGAAGTGAAAAATGAAGGCATCCACCGTGCAGACTCCCCCCACACCCGTTGCGCAAAGTCACACTCCCAAAACACGTGTTTCACTGTCTCCTCCTTGTGGCACTGATCACGGGGGCAACTCTTCTGCTTAGTCAAGCCGTGTTTGTACAAAATCTCTCGTACAGCCAGTCTATTCCACACGCACAGCCAGTTCAAGTCACGTAACCTATTGTCCAGATGCTCCGGCTGTGTGCGCACCCAGACCTCGCGAGGCACTCCCACTACTGCGGCACTGCTGTCTGTTCTCAGAAGACGGTACATTAGCCTGTGGTCCAAAGAAGTAAGTCCCACCTTCACCGCCAGGTGTACTTTGATCCAGTGCGCAGCGTGTCTGTAGTGCCACGGCAACTTCTCAGCTTTGGGCGTAGAATTCGTCCACTGCACCAAGTGTCTCATGGTATGCGAAAACCACAGACGCACAAAGAAAAAACAGACATGCATCGGGTCTCCTTGCAATGCCACACAGAGACTGGCAACAAAGACACAGTCCAACTTCAGGGGCAAGTCCAAAACCCCTCTACCCCCTTCTTCTATCGGCCTGTACATGTCAGTACGTTTTACGTACTCGTACTTCTGTCCCCATACAAAAACAAAGACAGACCGCACCAAATCCTTCCTCATTCTTGCCGGCATGGGGTAGACCACCGCTAAATGGAGTAGTAACGGCAGGACGTCAATCTTTAAAACCACCACCTTCCCGAGAAAGGACAAAGATCTGTGCTGCCACAAACCCAGCTTTTGCTTCACCTTTCTCATCCTTTCCTCCCAGTTGAGACGGACCGCGTCTTCTGGGTGAAACAGGATGCCCAGGATCTTGATCGGGTCCCTCACCACCGTCAGACCCCCAAACGCATCTTCCTTGGTCTGCCAAGTGCCCCAGTACTTTATGGAGCTCTTGCTCCGGTTCAGCTTGGTCCCCAGTCCGTCTTCATGCTCTTGAACTATATTGAGCACATGCTGCAAACTGACCTCTGAGCTCAGAAACAAAGTAACATCATCAGCATAGGCGATTACCTTGACCTGCCTGCCCTTGCTTCCAGGCACCACAACACCCTCCACCCGAGGATCCTCCCGGATCTGATCCAAAAAAGGCTCTACATAGAGAACATAAAGCAAGGGGGACAAAGGGCACCCTTGCCGTACGCCGCACGCCACTGGGATGGCTCTACCTACCCATCCATTGATGTTGACTCGTGTTTCCACGTTCCTGTACAGGGTCCGGATCCATTCTATAAAACGCACACTGACGCCCATTCTGGCTAGGATCTCCCACAAGGCAGCGTGGTGGACCCTGTCAAACGCCTTGTTCTGGTCCAGGTTCACCATCATCAACGGCAGCCTCCTGTCCCTGGCCCATTCCGTGATGTCCCTTATAAGTTGCAGATTCCAGGCCAGCCTCCTGCCAGCCACAGCACATGTCTGCTCTTCCTTCACCAAACGGGCCATGATGTCCCTGAGCCTCATACCCAGAACCCTGGCGAGGATCTTGTAGTCTGTACACAACAACTGCAGGGGCCTCCAATTGTCCAGGTCGGCCTTATCCCCCTTTTTCTTGTAGATCAGCGTTAGCAAACCCGTCTTCATCGAGGGACTCATCTCGCCAAGTTCGAGGATCTCTGTAAAAACTGTACACAAAATGGGTTCCAAATGCTTCCAAAAAACCCTATAAAATTCAACAGGTAGGCCGTCCACCCCTGGGACTGTCCCCTTCTTTAGGCCTAGCATGGCAGTCTTGATTTCCTTGGCTGTAATCGGGCCATCCAAGCCATTAGTTTCGCCGCGTCGGAAACGTACCTGGGCCATCAGCCTGCTCCGCACTTCCTTGTCCACCGCCTTTTCTGCAAAAAGATCTTCATAATACTCAGTAGCACAACCAAGCATATCTGTTATGTCCTCCACCACCCTCCCATCCTTCTTCACTAACCTTTCGATGCAGACTTTCTCCTGTTGCGTCCTGACCAGGCTGAAAAACTGTGAGGAGCACTGCTCGTCCTTCTCCATCTGGATACCCCTTAATCTGAATAGAAAATCCTTGGCACGTTGCAGCCATTGAGTGCGCAAACATGCCCTTATCCTGTTAGCCTGTCGCAGATCGAAATCTCCTCCACAGTTGGCCTCCTCATACATGAACTCCAGACACTTTTGGAATCTAGACAGTTCTTCCCGCTCAGCTTGCCGTCTAGAAACACAATAGTCAATTGACACCGTAGATATTACCTGTTTACTGTGCTCCCACCATTCTACAGCTGTCCGGAACTTCCCACGCATCTGAGAAAGGTGTCCCAACAGGCGGCCGATTCGCACCTGGTATTCTCTGTCCTCCAGTACAGACCTATTTAGCTTCCAATATCCATGTCTGAAGCGTCGTTCTTTAACTTTAAAGGACACAGATACCCAAAAGTGGTCTGAAAACCACGTCGGCACCACCTTTCTGCTCAGGATCTCCAACTCCAAATTATGAAAGATATAATCCAGTCGTCTTGTGACTCCACGACTATTTTCCCACGTGTGATGCTTTAAACCAACAAGCCCATCTTTTAATTTAAAATCTTTAATAATTTTCACCAGTGCACTCGTCCCACCACCCTGAGCTCCCTCCATATCAATGTTAAAATCACCCCCCAACACCACACTTCTATTTGTGTAGAGCACTGGCTCCAGGTCCTTAAAAAAGTCCTCCTGCATTCTCCTGTCAGCCGGCACATACACACCCACTATTCTCAATGGGATATCCCCCCATCGACCATCAACTAAAAAGAGTCTGCCTGGAACTACAGATCGGACTTCATGCGGCACAAACAAAGGGGAACCGCAGAGAATGCCTATCCCAGAGGAGTGGACTCCACCTGCGCTCCACCAAGACCGACCCTTCTTCCATTCCTGCTGAAACACCTCAGCGTCCTTACTTCCCGCCAAGTGCACCTCCTGGAGGACACAAAAGTCAAAATTCCTTTCGGCTAATTCTTCAAAAACCGCGTGTCGCTTTTCTCTACTCTTTAAGCCCCTGACATTCATGGTAGCAAATGTGAGGGTCATGATGGACCTCCAAAGTTTTCACTGTCCATAACCTCTCCAGTCACAGGTGACACAGGTTCTATATTCCAGAAATAAGGTGGAAACATACCATCCTCCTCCAGCCCGCGCATCACGGCCCGGCCTGCGTCTTCTTGCTCCATTCCAACCTCGGCAGCCCGTCCTGGGGTAGGCGAAATGCAGGAAGTGCTGGGGCTCGCGTCAGTTTCACCACTCACCAGTACTGAACAGATGCCATATGGTTGTGACAGTGCCACCTGCTGCCCAGGCGGCAGTGTTCCTTCCGACCCTTCTGACCCTTCTGAAATCTCCTGGCCTTCTAAGACAGGCCCTGGATCTTCTGAAAGGCCTGTCTCCTCCACTTCGCTGCCGCCCCCTCCCTCCGTCAACGGAGCCCTTTCTTTCTTTTTGGGTTTACTCCCTTCCAACATTGCCCGTTCGTCACTTTCTACCCTCTGCCTCTTAGGGGGGGCATTGGAACCCCTCGGCACCACATCATCTACCTCCTGATTCCCCACTTCTACGTCACCCTGCTCCGTACTGCCAGGATCCACTGGCGCCTCCTCCGGTTGGTCCTCCACCTGCATCCCAGACTGAACCTCATGCTGTTCCTCCGGCTGTCCTGCTGCCTGTTCACCCTGAGGTGTATCCTTCTCCGCTCTCTCCGTACCCCCAGACTGTCCTCTGCCTCCGCCTCCTGCCACCTCCTGGACTACCACACCCCTTCTGCGGTTTTTCCGTCTAATTTTCCGGGCCTCTGCACGTCCCAGTTCCCAGCCAGATTCCTCTTCATTTAGAACCTCATCCTCCTCCACTTCTACAAAATCCTCACCACACCCCTTCGTTGCCGCTACATAAGTCAGGTCCCTCCTCAGACAATTCCTGTACATATGGTCATCCTCCCCACACAAAGAACAGACTTTTTTCCTACAAATCCTTTTCGTGTGGCCCTCCTCCCCACACCTTGTGCACCGCGACGTGCGACAGTCTTTCTCCAGGTGACCGATTTCCAGACATTTCTTACAGAAAGGGGGCTGATCTCGATAGAACAAGTACCCACGGCTTGCCCCAAGGGCAAACATTGCTGGGGGGTGCGAAAAGCCCCCTTCATAATTCATGTTGACCTTTAAGGTCACCTGGTACTGCCGTTTCCCTGTCCAATAACCATATCTGTCGTTTATCCTTTTAGGTCTGCCAGCTGATTCCACATGCATCTCCAGAAAAGCTGTAATATCATCATCCGTAATAAAAGGGTCATACATATTAACAATTACCCAACGGGTATCGTCAGAGGCTAATCCTAGCAACTCAAAATCTCTCAGACATACTTCATCCTGCTTCTGCACACAAATTTCAGACACCTTCTTGTATATGCGCTCTTCACAAAAGGATACATCAAAATATTTCTCCTGCCAATTCCCCTGCACACATAAAACCTCAAGGGGTGTTACCTCCAGGATCTTCATCAACACACGACTCACAAACAGCTCCCGACCAGGCATGTCGGTATCCTTCCTCCATCCGAAACGAATTGTCCACTTGATGCTTGGCCCTTGCCGCGGCCTAGCTGCTGGGCCCGTCGCCCCGGCCATCCTGAGGACGACCCGGGCCGGAAGCCCCCGCCGCTCTCCGCTCCTTACGCTCCCTCCGCTCCTTCAAAAAATCTCCGCTCCTTCTCCGAAAAAAAACGCCCTCTGGTCTTCCTTCTGGCAGTCGTTCTCCGGTCCTCCAAAGAAAAAAAAGGTTGGCCTCGCTCGCCGCCGCTCTCCAGTCCCTCCGCCGTCGCCCTTCTCGTCCCCCAGCCAAGTCTTCAAGCCGCGGGCCTGCCACGTGCTTTTCCGATCTTGGCCAAAAGGCCGAGAAGCGATACCCCCAAAGGCGCGGACCGACGCGCGGGCGTTCCGCTGGCGCACAGTGGCGCAGGCCGACTCTCCTCTGGAGCCCGGGACCCGCGCAGCTGCCGGCCTCCCTGCAGCCAGAGGCCTGCCGCCGGACTCTGCTCCCCCTCTCTCTTGCCTGCCTGCCTTCCTGCCAGTCCCGGGCGGGGGCCCTGCTCTTTGATCTTCTGTCAACGGCCCGACAACGACCGCAGCCGCGGGGGGCGCCAGCCGCCCGGCCTCCTTAGCTTAGGCCCCTCCCACCGGCAGCAGCTGTGCCCAACCAGCTGCAAGCGAAAGCGGACCGCCAGCACCTGCGGGCAGAGGCAAGGGGCAGCTCTCTCTCTCGGGAGGGACGGGGACGCGCGCGCACACACACACGCCTGCCTGCCTGCCTGCCTGCCTGCGGAAAAAAAAGAAAGAAAAGGTGTATATACTAAGTTTTTTGGAGGGAAAACGCCCGGCTGTCGAAAGGGGCCCGCCTGCAAGGACGGGGACACACACACACACACACACACACACACACACACACACACAAGCCACGCCTGCCTCCCAGGGAAAAGGAGGAAAAAACTAAGTTTTTTGGAGGGAAAACGCACGGGAGCCGAAAAGGGGGCCGGCCTGCTGGCCGAGAGAGTCGAGGCGCGGGAAAGCGCACCGAGGGAGCACGGGAACGGGGAGGGGGAGAGAGAGACACAGAGGCACAGAGACACACGGATGGACGAGAGACGAGACCGGAGAGGAAGGAGCTCCGGTCCACCTCGCTTGCTTGCTAGCTACGTCTGTCTTTTCACCGCTGAGAGAAGGTAGTGCACCGTTCCCGGAGGCGCTGCAATACCGGGCCGATGCGTGGAGAGGACGGAGCAAGCTCCTGATCCAGCTCCCTGTTCCAAAAATCCGTTTAATATGTGGTCCCCCGATGGGGGACGTATCAGATATTAAACTGATAAGAACAGATTTTTTTTTTTTTTTTTTTATTACAAAATACAAAAATCCATAAATCCAAACTCGGTATAACCAGAAAACCCCAAATATCAAACCCAAATCACAAATACACCAAACTTAAATCAACCAGTCATTAGCATAACCCCGCCCTGTATACAAATTAATCACTCCCCTAAATCTAAATTATTCCCATACTCAAACCACATAAACCCACAAAACCCATTATTCACATCTTCAAGCTTTTGCATAATGCTCCATACAACATCTTGCTAATCAGTTTACATTCCTCCCTCGTCTCCCCACCTATTCGAAACCCACCCGGAGTATCCCCTTCCTTCACAAGTTCTATGCAGCACCCTGGAAACTTCCGTTCCACTTCTTGCACTGTGGCCAAACATGTCTTCTGTTTAACCTTTATCTGTTTCTGCCACTCCTGGTTTAAGTCAACCTTCTTCCACTCTTTGCAGACATTGCTCTCCTTCCCCGGTTGTTGTCCCGCTATACGCCCTCTTCCACTTACATGCCCACCCTTGCTCTCATCTTTCCCAATACCCTCTACTGCAGCTAGTCCCGTCCTCATACCTTTCCTCCCCCCCCCGGCCCCTGCGGACCCCAAGGGTGGAAAGTTCTCCTCATTTAATTCCACTTCTGGCACCCTCTCTGCAGGTAAAAAGCCCCACTGGACACCCGGCAACGGTACATCGATGTACCCTTCCTTCTCCCATTCTCTTTTATATTGTGTCACACATTCTGCAAACTCTCTCTCCACGTCGCTGTCTGTAAGCTCCCCGGTATGCCTTCTTCCCTCTTCGGTACTGCTACTTCTTCCTGTCACACCTGCCGTTGTAACTGCTCCTCTCACCTCCTCTGCCCGCACGCTCCTCTCCATTTGTACGGTTTCCGTACCTGCCTCCCTAATCTCTCCATCTCTGGATACCACCTCTTCCTCGTTTTTCCCTTTTCCCTTTTCAACATTCTCGCCCGCACCCCCCACACATCCTTCAACTTCCATACTTTCCACAACATCTCCTTCCAACATCTCCACTTGCACACCGTCCGTCAGCACCTCCACGTGTTTACCCTTAACTCCCACAGTGCCCCCTCCCACACCCTCCTTATCTAGGTCCCTAACCACACTAGCCTCCTTACCCGTACTCGTCTTCCCTACATCCTGTACCGCCGGTGTCGTGGCTTGTGCACCCTCCTTCACCTCCACCACCAGCTCACAAGTACCCCTCACCACCCTCTCATCCCCACCCTTCTTGTCTGATTCCTTGACAACACTGCCCCCTACTGTTTCCTCTACACCTGACTCTTCATTCAATTTACTCTCTTCCCCCACACCATTAACATCTACACCTATTCCTCCCTCTTCGTTTCCCCTCAATCCCCCCCCACACTCTCCTTCACACATCCTCCCCACCTCCTCCACTTGCACACAGTTCATGTTATTCAACACTCCTGTCCCGTCAACTACCCTTTCCTTTTCGTCTAACCTATCCTGTTCAGCCCTAACCCTCCTTCTCCCCACACAGTTTTTATATGCATGGCCTATATCCCCACATGAGAAACATCGGACCTCTTTCTTGCAATCCTTCGTCACATGTCCCCGTTCCTTACACCGACTACACACCACCATCCCACATTTTGCAGCATAGTGACCTAAAACCCCACATTTCCTACATGCAAGGGGCTGCCCTGGATAAACCAGGTATCCCCTCTCTGTCCCGATCTCAAAAAACGCAGGGGGATGCAACACCCCCCCATCTTCCATACCCCCAAACCGTAACCTCATCCAATAAACCCGCTTGCCCGTCCAAACCCCCTCAGAATCTCGTTCCCTCTCCCCCTTCCCCTGCAACAACACAAAACTATTCAAAAAAACATCAATGTCCTCTTCTGGAACAAATGGATCAAAAACAAAAACCGTCATCTTCCGTAACCCTCCAGCAAACATAGGACTTGCACGGAAAAGGCTCAACGGAGCCTCTCCCTTTCTCTCTGAAATCCTCTTCCATAAGTCAAAACAAAGTTCACTCGAAATCAAAGTTAACTCAAAAATCCCCCGATCGCAGTAATCCTGTAAACATAAAATGTCCGACAGCTGCACATCCAGAACCCTTTTCAAAACAAAGGTCTTGAACTTATCTCTAGTCCAAGTCTTGGGTTCTCCTCGGTCCCGCAAGGTGAAACGGATGGAATCCTTCCGCTGCTCCTTCCTCGCCCAAGGATGACCCGCCTCCATCTCCAGCCACCGATCCGAACCGCACTTCCAAGTCACAGGAACGCTCCGCCACCGTCTCCAGTTCGCATCCACTGGCCAGCAATTCCGCTCGTCGCCTCCGCCGCCTCGGTCCTCCAAACTCCAGCCCAACACTCCGCCGCTCCAGCCAATCCTTCTCCTGTTGCGTCGCTCCTTCCAGTCCTCCCGCCGCCTTCCCGACCCTCTGACTAAGACCTTGGAATTGCGGGCTTGCCGGCTTAAACCTTGATCTTAGCCAAAAGGCCGAGAAGCGATACCCCCAAAGGCGCGGACCGACGCGCGGGCGTTCCGCTGGCGCACAGTGGCGCAGGCCGACTCTCCTCTGGAGCCCGGGACCCGCGCAGCTGCCGGCCTCCCTGCAGCCAGAGGCCTGCCGCCGGACTCTGCTCCCCCTCTCTCTTGCCTGCCTGCCTTCCTGCCAGTCCCGGGCGGGGGCCCTGCTCTTTGATCTTCTGTCAACGGCCCGACAACGACCGCAGCCGCGGGGGGCGCCAGCCGCCCGGCCTCCTTAGCTTAGGCCCCTCCCACCGGCAGCAGCTGTGCCCAACCAGCTGCAAGCGAAAGCGGACCGCCAGCACCTGCGGGCAGAGGCAAGGGGCAGCTCTCTCTCTCGGGAGGGACGGGGACGCGCGCGCACACACACACGCCTGCCTGCCTGCCTGCCTGCCTGCCTGCGGAAAAAAAAGAAAGAAAAGGTGTATATACTAAGTTTTTTGGAGGGAAAACGCCCGGCTGTCGAAAGGGGCCCGCCTGCAAGGACGGGGACACACACACACACACACACACACACACACACACACACACAAGCCACGCCTGCCTCCCAGGGAAAAGGAGGAAAAAACTAAGTTTTTTGGAGGGAAAACGCACGGGAGCCGAAAAGGGGGCCGGCCTGCTGGCCGAGAGAGTCGAGGCGCGGGAAAGCGCACCGAGGGAGCACGGGAACGGGGAGGGGGAGAGAGAGACACAGAGGCACAGAGACACACGGATGGACGAGAGACGAGACCGGAGAGGAAGGAGCTCCGGTCCACCTCGCTTGCTTGCTAGCTACGTCTGTCTTTTCACCGCTGAGAGAAGGTAGTGCACCGTTCCCGGAGGCGCTGCAATACCGGGCCGATGCGTGGAGAGGACGGAGCAAGCTCCTGATCCAGCTCCCTGTTCCAAAAATCCGTTTAATATGTGGTCCCCCGATGGGGGACGTATCAGATATTAAACTGATAAGAACAGATACTACACTTGATCTTAGCCAAAAGGCCGAGAAGCGATACCCCCAAAGGCGCGGACCGACGCGCGGGCGTTCCGCTGGCGCACAGTGGCGCAGGCCGACTCTCCTCTGGAGCCCGGGACCCGCGCAGCTGCCGGCCTCCCTGCAGCCAGAGGCCTGCCGCCGGACTCTGCTCCCCCTCTCTCTTGCCTGCCTGCCTTCCTGCCAGTCCCGGGCGGGGGCCCTGCTCTTTGATCTTCTGTCAACGGCCCGACAACGACCGCAGCCGCGGGGGGCGCCAGCCGCCCGGCCTCCTTAGCTTAGGCCCCTCCCACCGGCAGCAGCTGTGCCCAACCAGCTGCAAGCGAAAGCGGACCGCCAGCACCTGCGGGCAGAGGCAAGGGGCAGCTCTCTCTCTCGGGAGGGACGGGGACGCGCGCGCACACACACACGCCTGCCTGCCTGCCTGCCTGCCTGCCTGCGGAAAAAAAAGAAAGAAAAGGTGTATATACTAAGTTTTTTGGAGGGAAAACGCCCGGCTGTCGAAAGGGGCCCGCCTGCAAGGACGGGGACACACACACACACACACACACACACACACACACACACACACAAGCCACGCCTGCCTCCCAGGGAAAAGGAGGAAAAAACTAAGTTTTTTGGAGGGAAAACGCACGGGAGCCGAAAAGGGGGCCGGCCTGCTGGCCGAGAGAGTCGAGGCGCGGGAAAGCGCACCGAGGGAGCACGGGAACGGGGAGGGGGAGAGAGAGACACAGAGGCACAGAGACACACGGATGGACGAGAGACGAGACCGGAGAGGAAGGAGCTCCGGTCCACCTCGCTTGCTTGCTAGCTACGTCTGTCTTTTCACCGCTGAGAGAAGGTAGTGCACCGTTCCCGGAGGCGCTGCAATACCGGGCCGATGCGTGGAGAGGACGGAGCAAGCTCCTGATCCAGCTCCCTGTTCCAAAAATCCGTTTAATATGTGGTCCCCCGATGGGGGACGTATCAGATATTAAACTGATAAGAACAGATACTACACTTGATCTTAGCCAAAAGGCCGAGAAGCGATACCCCCAAAGGCGCGGACCGACGCGCGGGCGTTCCGCTGGCGCACAGTGGCGCAGGCCGACTCTCCTCTGGAGCCCGGGACCCGCGCAGCTGCCGGCCTCCCTGCAGCCAGAGGCCTGCCGCCGGACTCTGCTCCCCCTCTCTCTTGCCTGCCTGCCTTCCTGCCAGTCCCGGGCGGGGGCCCTGCTCTTTGATCTTCTGTCAACGGCCCGACAACGACCGCAGCCGCGGGGGGCGCCAGCCGCCCGGCCTCCTTAGCTTAGGCCCCTCCCACCGGCAGCAGCTGTGCCCAACCAGCTGCAAGCGAAAGCGGACCGCCAGCACCTGCGGGCAGAGGCAAGGGGCAGCTCTCTCTCTCGGGAGGGACGGGGACGCGCGCGCACACACACACGCCTGCCTGCCTGCCTGCCTGCCTGCCTGCGGAAAAAAAAGAAAGAAAAGGTGTATATACTAAGTTTTTTGGAGGGAAAACGCCCGGCTGTCGAAAGGGGCCCGCCTGCAAGGACGGGGACACACACACACACACACACACACACACACACACACACACAAGCCACGCCTGCCTCCCAGGGAAAAGGAGGAAAAAACTAAGTTTTTTGGAGGGAAAACGCACGGGAGCCGAAAAGGGGGCCGGCCTGCTGGCCGAGAGAGTCGAGGCGCGGGAAAGCGCACCGAGGGAGCACGGGAACGGGGAGGGGGAGAGAGAGACACAGAGGCACAGAGACACACGGATGGACGAGAGACGAGACCGGAGAGGAAGGAGCTCCGGTCCACCTCGCTTGCTTGCTAGCTACGTCTGTCTTTTCACCGCTGAGAGAAGGTAGTGCACCGTTCCCGGAGGCGCTGCAATACCGGGCCGATGCGTGGAGAGGACGGAGCAAGCTCCTGATCCAGCTCCCTGTTCCAAAAATCCGTTTAATATGTGGTCCCCCGATGGGGGACGTATCAGATATTAAACTGATAAGAACAGATTTTTTTTTTTTTTTTTTTTTTTTTTTATTACAAAAGTATAAAACTTACATCAAAAATACATAAACAGAGTCCAAGACATTAAACATTACCATCGTACATCATTGAAACAGAAAAACAGGGTTCAACACAAAATTACATACATATTCTTACAACAAAACTAAACCCTTCCACCTCTCCCGGGCAGCGTGATATCCCCACCTCTGTGTATCTCTTTTTATTCGGCATTTTATTTCATGTAGTACTTTCTGATAGACGCTGTGCACCGTTATTACTTTCCCCTTTTTAATCAGAATGTCCCGAGCCGTCCACATCTCTGCTTTAATCATACTTATTATCAACCATAGTAAAAAGTTGACGCTGCCCACTTTGCCCCCCCCCTTTATTCCATACAGCACTACTGCCATTGAGATACTAAAAGATTCGTCCAACAGCCTGAAGAAGCGATTACATTTCTTCCAAACTTTTTGTGCAAAACCACACTCCATTAAAGCATGTTTAATTGTCTCAGGGCTCTTACATCCCTCTCTTGGACATGTTGCAGACCTTGTCAATTTGTGCTTATAGAGCACTTCTCTAACCGGCAATCTTCCCCACACAATTCTCCAATTAAGATCAATAAACTTATGGTCCAAACCCCGTGGCTGGATTCGGGACCACACAGCTTCTTTTCCTCTCCGCTCTGCCGGAACCTTGGTTGTCTCTATTATTTGCTGGTATAGACATCTGTGTTTCAGTAATATCGAGGCGTCCCCCTTGTCCCAATATTTCCTCATCCACCCTGTTGCATGTTTATAATACCAGGGGAGGTCTCCCCCGTGCGGCACAGCGTTCGACCATGTCACCACCATTCTCATATGCTGCGCCAGCCAAAATCTCACAAAATACTGATAAGCATGATTCACAGGTGAGTTCAAAGCAACACACAGGTTAGACACATAGATACAGTCCAACTTCATTGGAAAGTCAGGGACTTCTCTGCCACCCTGTTCTATTTGTCGAACCATATCCACTCTTTTAATGTATTCGTATTTCCCTCCCCATATAAAACGAAACACCTCACCAACTAAAAGGCGTCTGTACCTTGCCGGCAGTGGGTACACGTATACCAAATATACTAAAAGCGGTAAAATGTCGACTTTCAAGATTAAAACCTTCCCAACTAGGGTCAGCTTTAACTTGCTCCATAATCCCAGCTTCCTTCTGACTTCCTTGATTCTAGAGGCCCAGTTGCATTGCCCCGATCCCCTCCGTAAAAAGTCAAGACCCAAGATCTTGATGGGTCCTGTACATAATCTAAAACCACTGGCCCACTGCTGTGATATCTCGCTAGAACCAAAAGCCTTCACCGTACTTTTCTCTGCATTTAGACAGGCGCCCGATGCTCTCGCAAAGACTTTAAAAACATCCAAAGCGAAGGTCAAACTAGATGTTGTGCCTGCTAATAAAGTTACATCATCTGCATACATGGTTAATTTAACTCTTTCGCCTCCGCTCCCAGGCAAGATCAAGCCATCTATTTTGTCCTCTCTTCTAATTGCACATGCGAAAGGCTCTATGTAGATCGCAAATAACAAAGGCGAGAGAGGGCAACCTTGCCTCACTCCGGCTTTCTGGTTGATAAAATCTCCTATCCAACCATTCACTGCCGCTCTGCTCCCCACGTCGTTGTATAGGGTTCTGATCCAGCTGATCACCGTTGGTCCAAAACCTAAGTTCTCCAAAACCAGCCATAAGAATTTGTGCGAGACCCTGTCAAAAGCCTTCTCCAGATCTAAGTTGGCTAATAATAGAGGAACCTTCCTCTGTTCAGCCCATGATACAGCATCCCTTAATAACTGCAGGGTCCATTTTCCCGACCTCCCTTTCACTCCACTAGTCTGGTCCTTGCCTATTATGCTCGGCATCACCTGAGCTACACGATAGACAAGCGCTTTTGCCATTATCTTATAATCAGCGCATAAAAGCGTTAGGGGCCTCCAGTTTTTCAAGGACGTACGGTCTCCTTTCTTAAAAATCAGGGTTAAAATGCCTTCCCTCATGGACTTACCCATACGTTCCTTGCTAAAAATCTCTTTTATTAGTTCCAAAAGAAAAGGGCCTAAAATTCTCCAGAAAGTGCCATAGAACTCTACTGGAATTCCATCGACCCCCGGCACCTTCCCCCTTTTCAGAGACTTCATCGCCTCTTCCAGCTCAAGCAGTTCAAAAGGTTTTTCCAAATCAGCTTTCTGTTCTTCTGACAGGGTTGTCTGCAAGTTCTGAAGTATCGCTCCCGCTGCTTCCCTTTCACTTACCTTTTCTGAAAAAAGGTTCCCATAAAAACTAGATACTTCTCGCAGCATTCCCTCTTGATCTGTAATCTGTCCACCACCAGAGTCAGAGACAGCTTGTAATACTCTCTTCTCCTGCCTCTTTCGAATCTTGTTAAAGAAAAAGGTAGAACATGTCTCATATTTTTCTAGAAACTCCACCCTCGCTCTGAACAGAAAATCTCTTGCCCTCTTCTCATAATACTCCTTTATCTGTTTGACAAGAGTTGTAACTTTTTTCTCACTAGAGGGCGCTGTACCATTTCCACTGTTATAGGCTTTCTCCAAATCTCTCTCGAGATTCTCTAATTCCTCCTTCTCCTCCTTCCTCCTCTCCCTACAGTATTTCCTGGAGATCTTTCCTATCACCATCTTGGCTTCTTCCCAGATCTCTACTAGAGATCTGTCGTCCGGTCTTTTATTCAGAAACCTTGTTAAAAACCTTTCCATCTTCTTTATGTACTTCGTTTCTTCCAGAACCGAACAATTTAATCTCCAGACCCCTCTTCCAAAATTAATTCCAAAATCCACTATCCCAACATTCACAACACAATGGTCAGAGAACCAAACTGGAGTGACTTTAACGGTTCCCACCTTGATTGTGCTAGATACGAAAACATAGTCTAGTTTTCTGCACACACCCCTCGTGTTGCTCCAGGTACATCCCACTTGGGGTGGGATACTCATTTTATGACTGTCCTTCAAACTGTACATTCTCAAAATATTCTTTACCTTTCGGGCATCCCCATCCTTCTCATTATCAATATCAATATTAAAATCCCCGCCAATCACTACAGCCTTGTTTGTCACACATAAAGGACCCAAATTAGTCAAGAAATCCCTCCTTTCCCTAATTGCAGCTGGAGCATACACACACACAAACCTACCGTCTATCCCGTTGACCCTCGCATCCACACACAACAACCTTCCCGGCTCACTCACCCTCACCTCTCCGCATTCCGTTTGAGGGTTCCCGAACAGGATCCCTACCCCGGTAGAGTTTACCTTTCCAATGCTCCACCTTGAGGGGCCACGGTCCCACAAGGCGGACAGCGTCTCCTTATCTCTTTCATCCTTGATATGTACCTCCTGTAAAAAACACACAGTCGGTTTCAAATCTCTGATATATTCAAAAACAGCCACTCTCTTAGCCCTATCACGCAGCCCTCGCACATTAATTGTCAAGATGCTGCTCATTGAAAAAAAGGGTTAAGTCCAGGCTTTTTGGGCTCTCCCCTCACCCTCTTTGATATATGCCTGTAATTCTGATCCGCATCTAATCACGTCCTCCTTCTTTTTACCTTCAAGGCTCATCCCCAGCACTTCCCTTCCACTATGATCAAAAGTGATCTTAACACTGCTGAACTGCCTGAGGATGTCCTTAATTTTCTCAAACCCTTTCGGGTATCTCACCCCCTCCCTGTACCATGTAGTTTGCTTAAGGAAAGCACTGGTGGTCTCGATATCAAGCCTCCAGAGGCTTCCTGTCTGCCACACCTTCCGGCGTAACTCCTCATACCTCCGCTGGCGGTCTTTCCTAGCTAAATCCCCAGCCTTTTGGGCCTCCCTATCCTTAATTAGGTCCACCAGAACCTGCTGCGCAGCCATAGCGGACTTCTGTTCCCTACTTGTGATCCTAATTAGGTTTTTGCCCTCTACTTCAAAGACCACGCCCTCTTGTACTAATTTAACCAAATTTGGGACAGATGTAAAATCAATCTGCCCCTCCTCATTTATTTTCTGCTCAGACAGAAAGTCCTCTGTCGCAGCCACTATCAGTCCAACTAAGCCACAGGGTCGTTTACTGTGGCCCAAAAAACTTTCTGTCTGTTTTTCAGGTTCCATACTTGTCTGAGGAGCCGTGTCAGCAACCACCTCAGGGGTTGAGACCTCCTCGCTACTTCCTCCCATTTCTAATTTCCTTTTTGCAGTTCCACCAGTTCGTTCCACCTCTTCTCTGACCCCTATGGTTTGCTCAATGTTGCTCATTATGTCCTGCATGGCCTCAAGGTTTTTGGCCGTCCGAGCAGCAATGTCCTCTACTGTTGCTGAACCATCTTCCGCGTCTACCTCTGGATCCGGGGTGGGACTTCTGCTCTCTAGCTCCCGATCTTCCACCGATTTCTGCCTCCCCCCGTCTGCTGCTTCTCTCCCTGTATCCTCCTCTGTTTCTTCTGACACTCCAGTCGCCTCCTCTCCCTTCTCTGTACCTGAAACAGAAAGGGACAAAGAAGGCCCAGCAACCCCAGACACGCCCCCTGCTGCCTCCCTGCTTACCGAGATATGGCTCAGAGGGCAGTCCTTATACAAATGGCCATTCTCCCCGCACAGGTTGCATGTCTTTGTCGCCTTGCAGTCTGCTCCCAGATGTCCCGTTTTCCCGCAGCGTTTGCACATCAGCTCCCTGCAATTAGCTGCGAAATGTCCCTCACCTCCACACCTCCTGCATGTCAGTGGTTGTCCCGGGTAACTGAGGTATCCACGATTCGCTCCAATAAAAAACATCGCAGGGGGATGCAAAAAACCGTCTTCTTGAGTGCTGGCAGTCCTCAAACGGGCAAAAAACCTAATCTTCCCTGTCCAATACCTATTTCTGTCCATTATTTTGGTTCCTTTGGCTGTTAAGTCCACAAAACGCTTCAGAAATACCTCAATGTCTTCTTCGGGCACATAGGGATTAAACATCTGGACAATCAGAGGTCTGTTTTCTCTTATAAACAAAGGTTCCACAATATAATCACATAATGGCTTCTCCTCTTTTTTAGTTTTGGCTGTCTCCCAGACTTTTTGGCAAACCGCTCTGCTGGTCAAGAACAGGTCATAGGTCTTTTTCCCCAAAAAATCTTGAAAACAATACACATCAGTGGGACTCAGACCAAAGACACCACGAATGATATCATCCCCAAAAATTTCTCTGTCCCTCAAAACTCTTTCTCCAGCTTCTTCCTTCTGCACAAACCTAATTGTGTGTCTCAACTGACCTTCACGACTGCCAGCGCCCTCTAGTGGTCTTCCCGCCGAACTTCTAGATGAAGCCGCAGCTGCTGCATAACTTCTTCCTCCCTCCTTCGCAGGTCCTTTTCCAGTTCTTCCACGGTCTTCTCCGGCCAGGGTCCTCCCTGCCGTATCAAAAGCGCCTTCAGGAGCCGGCTCCATCCCTCCGTCCTCTCCGCTCCGCCGCTCCATCTGGTGGGTTGTAGAAATCGTCCGCCGCCGCTGCCGCCGCCGCCGATGCTCTCCTCTCTCCTCTCCGCCGCTGCTCTCTCGGTCTCCCAGCTAAGTCCTCAGACCGCGGTCATGCCACGTATCTTCAGATCTTAGCCAAAAGGCCGAGAAGCGATACCCCCAAAGGCGCGGACCGACGCGCGGGCGTTCCGCTGGCGCACAGTGGCGCAGGCCGACTCTCCTCTGGAGCCCGGGACCCGCGCAGCTGCCGGCCTCCCTGCAGCCAGAGGCCTGCCGCCGGACTCTGCTCCCCCTCTCTCTTGCCTGCCTGCCTTCCTGCCAGTCCCGGGCGGGGGCCCTGCTCTTTGATCTTCTGTCAACGGCCCGACAACGACCGCAGCCGCGGGGGGCGCCAGCCGCCCGGCCTCCTTAGCTTAGGCCCCTCCCACCGGCAGCAGCTGTGCCCAACCAGCTGCAAGCGAAAGCGGACCGCCAGCACCTGCGGGCAGAGGCAAGGGGCAGCTCTCTCTCTCGGGAGGGACGGGGACGCGCGCGCACACACACACGCCTGCCTGCCTGCCTGCCTGCCTGCGGAAAAAAAAGAAAGAAAAGGTGTATATACTAAGTTTTTTGGAGGGAAAACGCCCGGCTGTCGAAAGGGGCCCGCCTGCAAGGACGGGGACACACACACACACACACACACACACACACACACACACACAAGCCACGCCTGCCTCCCAGGGAAAAGGAGGAAAAAACTAAGTTTTTTGGAGGGAAAACGCACGGGAGCCGAAAAGGGGGCCGGCCTGCTGGCCGAGAGAGTCGAGGCGCGGGAAAGCGCACCGAGGGAGCACGGGAACGGGGAGGGGGAGAGAGAGACACAGAGGCACAGAGACACACGGATGGACGAGAGACGAGACCGGAGAGGAAGGAGCTCCGGTCCACCTCGCTTGCTTGCTAGCTACGTCTGTCTTTTCACCGCTGAGAGAAGGTAGTGCACCGTTCCCGGAGGCGCTGCAATACCGGGCCGATGCGTGGAGAGGACGGAGCAAGCTCCTGATCCAGCTCCCTGTTCCAAAAATCCGTTTAATATGTGGTCCCCCGATGGGGGACGTATCAGATATTAAACTGATAAGAACAGATACTACACTTGATCTTAGCCAAAAGGCCGAGAAGCGATACCCCCAAAGGCGCGGACCGACGCGCGGGCGTTCCGCTGGCGCACAGTGGCGCAGGCCGACTCTCCTCTGGAGCCCGGGACCCGCGCAGCTGCCGGCCTCCCTGCAGCCAGAGGCCTGCCGCCGGACTCTGCTCCCCCTCTCTCTTGCCTGCCTGCCTTCCTGCCAGTCCCGGGCGGGGGCCCTGCTCTTTGATCTTCTGTCAACGGCCCGACAACGACCGCAGCCGCGGGGGGCGCCAGCCGCCCGGCCTCCTTAGCTTAGGCCCCTCCCACCGGCAGCAGCTGTGCCCAACCAGCTGCAAGCGAAAGCGGACCGCCAGCACCTGCGGGCAGAGGCAAGGGGCAGCTCTCTCTCTCGGGAGGGACGGGGACGCGCGCGCACACACACACGCCTGCCTGCCTGCCTGCCTGCCTGCGGAAAAAAAAGAAAGAAAAGGTGTATATACTAAGTTTTTTGGAGGGAAAACGCCCGGCTGTCGAAAGGGGCCCGCCTGCAAGGACGGGGACACACACACACACACACACACACACACACACACACACACAAGCCACGCCTGCCTCCCAGGGAAAAGGAGGAAAAAACTAAGTTTTTTGGAGGGAAAACGCACGGGAGCCGAAAAGGGGGCCGGCCTGCTGGCCGAGAGAGTCGAGGCGCGGGAAAGCGCACCGAGGGAGCACGGGAACGGGGAGGGGGAGAGAGAGACACAGAGGCACAGAGACACACGGATGGACGAGAGACGAGACCGGAGAGGAAGGAGCTCCGGTCCACCTCGCTTGCTTGCTAGCTACGTCTGTCTTTTCACCGCTGAGAGAAGGTAGTGCACCGTTCCCGGAGGCGCTGCAATACCGGGCCGATGCGTGGAGAGGACGGAGCAAGCTCCTGATCCAGCTCCCTGTTCCAAAAATCCGTTTAATATGTGGTCCCCCGATGGGGGACGTATCAGATATTAAACTGATAAGAACAGATTTTTTTTTTTTTATGTTTTTATTACAAAAATAACAAACTACAACACACCAAGGTAAGACAACAACAACATTTCCACCATTCAAACAAAAAGAACAAATCAGCCCCCCCTTGGAACAATAGCAACACCCCATATGATATTACACTCCACAGTCAAAATCAAAAATCAGAAAGCCAAAAAGTATAAATAAGACAATATTCATATGAGTTCAAACAGAAAACCTCCAAAACACAGTCACCGAAAATATTTACACAAATTCCTTACATTACCATAATCCCGCCCAGTATGCAAAATTAATCCCTCCTCCATCCCCAACATTTCCATTATTATTATAAAACCAAGAAATACAGAAACAAAACCATACACAGAAAAACAATTCAACACCCCAAAGAAATTAACCCCTTCCACCTTTCTTTTGCCGCTGCAAAACCCCACCGCAGGATGTCCCACCGGACACGTCTGCTGACATCGTTTTTGACTTTACGAAATACCGACACGGCTGTAACACTACCGCCGTGCTCCACCAGCTCCTTCCTAGCTGCCCATATATAAAACTTAACTAAACTTAGTATAAACCATAACAAAAATTCTGTATTCCATTTCCTCGCTCCCTTTATTCCTCGAATCACCACCCGGCTCGTTAAAACAAAATCAAGGGCGACTTTCTGCAAGAGCTCCTCGCAGTGACCCCACACCCTTTGGGCGAAAACACAACCCCAGAATACATGTAGTAGGGTCTCCACCTCAGAACAGTCGGGATGCGGGCACTTGTCCTGCCTGGACAATCCATGCCTGTGGAGCGTGTCCCTCACGGGCAACCTGTTCCAGAGCAACCGCCAGTTGAGGTCCTTGAGTCTGTGTTCTAGACCCACCGGCTGGATCTGCCTCCACTCCTCCTCCGACACCCCCACGACCGCAGGTTCCCCCTTCTCCATAATAACCCTATACATTTGCCTATGGTCCGTTGAACCCAAGCCCTTCCTGAACTCCGGATGTTTCTGGAGCCACACCACAGCATGCCTATAATGCCAAGGCAGCTTTTGTGCCTTCGGCGTTGTGTTCGTCCACACTACCAGGTGTTTCATCGTAGCTGCGAACCACAAACGAATAAAACAAACACAGAGGTGATCCGGGTCTTCGTATAGGGTTTTACACAGATTTGCAATGAAAATAGTGTCTAACTTCAACGGGAAGTCCGGAACAGCCCTACCACCCCCCTCCACTGGCCTGCACATGTCCGCCCTCCTTATATACTCATGCGTTCCACTCCAAACGAAGTGGAAGACCGCCCTCACCAGGTCTCGGCGGAGCCGAGCAGGCAGGGGGAACACGCAGGCCAAGTGAAGCAGCAGTGGCAGTACGTCCACCTTTAAAACTAGCACTTTCCCCGTGTATGTCAGCGACCTATTCAACCACAGGCCCATCTTTTGCTTAACCTTCCCCATCCTCAGGTCCCAATTGATCCTGGCCGAGTCCTGTGTATGGTAGAGAACTCCCAGAATCTTCACCGGCCCCGTCACCAAGGTAAGACCACCCGCCACATCTTGTCGTTCTTTCCACTTGCCAAAATATTTAACAGTACATTTTGACGTGTTCAAAAAAGCACCTGTCCCTCTGGTCTGTCTCTCTACTATCTGTAGCACTTGTGAAAGGCTGCTGTCAGTGGTAAGAAACAACGAAATATCGTCCGCATAGGCAGCTATTTTTGCCTGTGCTCCCCCACTCCCCGGGACCACCACCCCTTCCACCCGGGGATCACCTCGAATCAGATGTAGAAAGGGTTCTATGTAGAGCACGTACAATAAGGGGGACAGAGGGCATCCTTGCCTCACCCCGCACCTGACTGGAATACCCATGCCTAGCTTACCATTAATGCATACCCTTGAGATGACATTGTTATACAAAACCTTGATCCATCTAATGAAGCCTTCGTCCAACCCCACTCTGTTCATCACCTCCCAAAGGAAAGTGTGATGTACCCGATCGAAAGCCTTGTTCTGATCAAGGTTCACAAGCATCATCTCAAGGTTCCTGTCTTCCACCCATTCTATCACGTCTCTGATCAACTGCAGGTTCCACTTTACGTTTCTGCCCTCCACACTGCAGGTTTGATCCCTACTCACCAGATCCGGCATCACCTTCCTCAGCCGTCTCCCCAATACTCTGGCCAAGATCTTATAATCGGTGCAGAGTAATTGGATCGGCCTCCAGTTCTCCAGATCTTCTTTATCCCCTTTCTTATAAACCAGAGACATGATACCAGTCCTCATCGTTCTTCCTAACTCACCCTCCTTCAGGACTTCATTATAGACCTCCAACAGCACCGGTAGTAACCTGTCCCGGAAGGTGACATAAAAATCTGTAGGAAGCCCGTCAATCCCAGGGGTAGTACCTTTTCGCAGGCCACCAATGGCTTCTCCTATCTCCGTCAGTGTTAGATCCCCACACACACCTTCCACACCAACCGTCTTCCTGTCGAAACCCACCAACCACTCATCCCACAAGCTCGCATCCACTGGTTTCTCTGAAAATAAAAACCTGTAAAAATTAGTTGCACACCTCACCATGCCTTCTATATCTCTGACAATGGACCCATCTTCTCTCCTCAGACCCTCAAAGAGAGTCTTCTTCTGTCTGGCTCGGACCGAGCCGAAGAACTGAGCTGAGCACTTCTCCTCGCCCTCCATCAGGGTGCCCTTAAGCCTAAACAAAAAATCCTTCGCTCGCTCTAACCAAAGTTCTTTCAGCCTGAGCTTGAGCTCTGAAACTTTTGCCATATCAAAAGCACCGCCCTGGTTGGAAGCCACATACAGATCTTCAAGTTCCTGCTGCAATCTCTCAAGCTCTCTTCTCTCTGCTACTTTCTTTTGGCAACAGTAGGAAATAGAAGCTTTGGAGATAGCCCTTTTACAGGCCTCCCACCAAAGAACCGCTGTCGGGTACCTCCCCCTCTGTAACTGGAAGCGTTCCAAAAGCGCAACTATCATGCTCTGATAATCGGCTTCCAATAACACTTTCGTGTTCAGCTTCCAGTAATTTGATTTAGGGTCCATACCATCTGGTATCAGATCAACCGACAGCAACAGATGATCTGAAAACCAAACCGGGGTAACCTGTGCCGCCTGTGTCAACCCACGCAGGGTGGTGAAGATATAATCCAGTCTTCTAAAAACACCCCTTCCGTTACTCCATGTGTGCATTCTCCCTCTCTGACTGAGATCTTTATGACCGTCCTTTAAATAAAACCGTGATATTAATTCCTTAAAACTACCCACACTCGCACCACTCACGTCACACACATCCATATTAAAATCCCCTCCCATCACCACCACCCTATTAGTAAACAGATGTGGCTCAAGATCTCTTAAAAACGCCGCCTGGAGCCGCCTTTCGGCAGGCCCGTAGACAGCTATCAGACGGACCTGCAGTCCGTCCCATACACCATCTACGACCATAAGCCTTCCCGGGACTATGATATTGACATCGTTAGCCGTGAAATTCGGGGTTCCACAAAGGATCCCAATTCCAGACGAGTGCACTCCCCCTACGCTCCACCAAGACTCCCCTTTAACCCAATCTCTCTTAAAGGTGGCAATATCACCTCTCGTGCCTAAATGTACCTCCTGCAGGAAACAAAAGCCGAATTGGCGCGCTTCTAAATATTTAAAGACGCCAATCCGCTTAACATGATTTTTAAGCCCTCTGGCGTTAACCGTACATACTGTGCGACTCATGTTGGATCAAAAGGAGTCCGCAGCTGTAACCCGTCTCCCAAACTAAAGTCACTTTGTATTCCGATAGGGCTAAGGACATTCTCCATCCCACTTGGAACCTGCGGGGACCCCTCCCCCAGGGATGATGGACTTACCCCAGGATCATCGGAGGTCAGAAGGTGGGTACCGCCGTCTTTCCCGGACTGTTCTGAGGTCTCCAAAACAGAATCTTCCTGTTCCACCACTATGTCCCCTTGGCCCGGGGGTATGGGGTCATCGAGCGTACTAACCGCGGCGGAGGCTTCCAAGGGGTCAGCCTCCTCACCCAGCTCTTCACCCCCCTCCCTCTGTTCCCCTTCCTCCCCACCCCCCCCTTCCCTGCCCCCTTCCCCTTCCCCTTCCCCCTCTACACCCTCCTCCACCCCTTCCTCCTTCCTACCCCCTTTCTTACCCTCCCCCCTCGCCCTCTTTACAGCAATCGCCTTTTTACGTCTCGGCCTTCTCTGTCCACTCTCTCCATCTTCTACCTTCTGGACCTCGACGTCGCTGGTTTCCGAGTCCTCCTCGGAATCTAGGACCTGGAAACGATTGGTCACCGTCTCAAACAAGCACTCGTCAGCCCTCATTCTTCTCTTTTCAGCCGCCGACTTCCTCTTTGTGGCCCTGCTCGGCTGGATGGACCACTCCGGCGACCCCGATTCTGCCTCCTCCACCTGTTCGGCCCATGATGAGGTCCCCGGACGCGCCTCTTCAGGTACCTCGGTCGCCGTTGCTGGCTCCTCTGGTCTATCGCCTCTGTCCTCTCTTACGTCTGCACAGGGCCTCTGGGTGGTCGCAGCCTTCTGCGGTGGTCTGGTCTCGTCTCCCCTCGAGCCCTCCGCCGAGGTCCGCACCACATCAGCAAAACTCCGGCTCTTCCTCGGACAGACCCTGTAAACATGGCCTTCTGCCCCACATAGGTCACATGTCAAAACCTTGGTGCAATCCTTTGTGTCATGAGTTGTGGCCTTACACTTTCGACACACACCACCGGGACAGTTCATAGCCACATGTCCTCTCTGAAAACATTTCTTACATGTCACAGGTTGGCCCGGGTAAAAGAGGTAACCCCTATTAGGCCCTATTGAAAAATAAGCCGGGGGGTGAACCACACCCTCGCCCTCAGACGGCTTAGGTCTCAGCCTCACCGTATAGCGCCTCTTACCAGTCCACACTCTGAGGACGTCTAAATCTTTCTGGCCTTCTCCCTGGACATCCACGAACCTGGATAAAAAGGTAATTATGTCCCTTTCTGGTACCCGGTGGTTAAACAAATGAATTGTCAAAGTCCTGAGTTCCCTGGCGAACAACGGCTCTATCAGGAACTCATTAAGTGGAGCCACCTCCTTTCCCTCGCACACTCTCTCCCAAGCCTTCTCACAAAGTTCGTCGCTCGCGAGAGACAGGTCGTAAATCCCTCGAACCGGGAAGTCTTGCAAACAATCGATGTCCTTCAACTCGATCCCCAAAGCCTTCATCAGGACCACTCGTTCGAACCGCTCACGGTTCATCCAGTCCTTCTTCCTCTCCGCATCCTTCACCACAAAGCGCACTGTGCACCGCATCAGCCCCTCACGGGACAGAGGGTGCACAGCCGCCGGACCGCGGGCCCGCTCACCACCGCCGACCGCCGTCATCTTGGAGGCCCCACTTCGCCCCCTGGGCTCAACCCAGGGCGACTACCCGTGGTGACCTTTGGTGGACGTCTGCTCCGGTCTTCTGGTGGTAAGGATCCGCCCGTCTGGTCTGGTCTGGTTCCGCCGTTCGTCGTCTTCTCCTTCTCCTCCTCGCCTTCGTCGTCTTCACCTTTTGACAAGTCCTCGGACCGCGGTCATGCCACGTATCGTCGGAACTTGGCCAAAAGGCCGAGAAGCGATACCCCCAAAGGCGCGGACCGACGCGCGGGCGTTCCGCTGGCGCACAGTGGCGCAGGCCGACTCTCCTCTGGAGCCCGGGACCCGCGCAGCTGCCGGCCTCCCTGCAGCCAGAGGCCTGCCGCCGGACTCTGCTCCCCCTCTCTCTTGCCTGCCTGCCTTCCTGCCAGTCCCGGGCGGGGGCCCTGCTCTTTGATCTTCTGTCAACGGCCCGACAACGACCGCAGCCGCGGGGGGCGCCAGCCGCCCGGCCTCCTTAGCTTAGGCCCCTCCCACCGGCAGCAGCTGTGCCCAACCAGCTGCAAGCGAAAGCGGACCGCCAGCACCTGCGGGCAGAGGCAAGGGGCAGCTCTCTCTCTCGGGAGGGACGGGGACGCGCGCGCACACACACACGCCTGCCTGCCTGCCTGCCTGCCTGCCTGCGGAAAAAAAAGAAAGAAAAGGTGTATATACTAAGTTTTTTGGAGGGAAAACGCCCGGCTGTCGAAAGGGGCCCGCCTGCAAGGACGGGGACACACACACACACACACACACACACACACACACACACACACAAGCCACGCCTGCCTCCCAGGGAAAAGGAGGAAAAAACTAAGTTTTTTGGAGGGAAAACGCACGGGAGCCGAAAAGGGGGCCGGCCTGCTTGCCGAGAGAGTCGAGGCGCGGGAAAGTGCACGGAGGGAGCACGGGAACGGGGAGGGGGAGAGAGAGAGACACAGAGACACACAGATGGACGAGAGACGAGACCGGAGAGGAAGGAGCTCCGGTCCACCTCGCTTGCTTGCTAGCTACGTCTGTCTTTTCACCGCTGAGAGAAGGTAGTGCACCGTTCCCGGAGGCGCTGCAATACCGGGCCGATGCGTGGAGAGGACGGAGCAAGCTCCTGATCCAGCTCCCTGTTCCAAAAATCCGTTTAATATGTGGTCCCCCGATGGGGGACGTATCAGATATTAAACTGATAAGAACAGATTTTTTTTTTTTTTTTTTTTATTGCAAAATACAAAGGTCGTAAATCAAAACTCATTATAACCAAAAAAACCCCAAATATCATACCCAAATCTCAAATCCATTATCACATTCACATAAATTTCAACCAAAGTTACAAGTACCACGTACTGAATTCTAATAAACATAAAACAATACATACCCAACCCAGAATAACATACCCGTACAACAAGTCATGGTAACATAACATACTGAAAACTTGTCACAAACCAAACATTGTCTTTTTGCAAACAAAACATTACTATTCAAACTTAAAACCCAAAATCCCAACCCTATACCTCTTACACGTTTTAACCTGCCAAAAACCTTCATCCCCACAACCCACACAATCTCATTTCCATAATCCCACCCTTTACGCAAATCACCTCTTCCTCACTCTTATTCCTTTACGCTATCCTTCTCCACTCGCTTCCCTTTCTTCCAATCTGCCCACCACACCTTTCCCATTCTCTACAACTTTCTTCCTCCGCTTCTTTACTACCGCAACATCCCCACTCAACTTCGCCGTTGCGTCTATCTTTACCGTCTCAGCATACTGACCACTCTCACTCGCATTATTTTTCCTTTGCTCCCCATTCTCCCTTATTTCCGTACACACTTCCTTAGCCCAACGCTCTCTAACAACACTCGCACTCCGAAAGCTTTCCACACCTTTTACCTCTCTCTCACTCATTACAACTCCACCCTCCACACTACTCCCACTATCCTGTCCTACTTCACTCCCTTCCTCACTCAACGAGGCATTACACTCTGTCTTCTGGTCCATAAACTCGGAACTTCCCTTTCTCTCCCCACAAGCTCTATAACTATGCCCATATTCCCCACAGAAAAAACATCGCACACAATCCTTTTCCATGTGAGTCTGCAATCCACATTGAGCACAAACCTTACATTCACACTCTCTCGCATAATGTCCCATACCCCAACACCTTCTACATGTTATGGGTTGACCTGGATAAACCAGGGACCCCATTTCCGACCCTATTCTGAAATACCCGGGCGGATGCGACAACCCATCCGCAAAACGCATATCCCGGAACAGGCTTATCCAATAAGTCCGCTTTCCAGTCCAAACCCCTTCCCAATCCAGTTCTTTCTTCCCCGGTCCGTGTAAAATCCCGTACTTCTGCAAAAAACCAGCAATGTCTTCCTCCGACACAAAAGGGTCCGGCACAAAGACTGTCAAACGCTGCACATTGTCCGCAAACCAAGGTTCAAATCTGAAGAGGCTCAAAGGAGCCTCTCCTTTCCGTGCTTGCATCTTCTCCCATACATCACGTACCAAAGTCTCGGAAACCAATGTCACGTCAAAAATACCCTTATCACAAAAATCCTGCAAACAAAAAACCTCAGACATTTTTAAACCCAAACACTGCTTCAAAATCAAATCCTTAAACTCATCTCTTTTCCAGATTCCCAGTTCTCCTCGTCGTTGGAGTAAGAAACGGATAGAGTTCTTCCTCCGCTCCTTCCTCAGTCCAAAACGCCCAGCCATTGCTCCAGCCAACTCCAGCCAACGCTCTCAACACTCCGTCCAGGTAAACCGCCGTCGTCGTCGCCGTCTCGTTCTTTCTCCGCACACCGATTCTCCTCGTCAGCACTGCATCAGATCCTCAGCTCCACGCTCCACGATCCTGCTTCAATCCATCCAATCCATCCGGCCTCTCCTCGCCTTCCCGACCCCCTGGACTAAGACCTCGGAATTGCGGGCTTGCCGGCTTAAACCTTGATCTTAGCCAAAAGGCCGAGAAGCGATACCCCCAAAGGCGCGGACCGACGCGCGGGCGTTCCGCTGGCGCACAGTGGCGCAGGCCGACTCTCCTCTGGAGCCCGGGACCCGCGCAGCTGCCGGCCTCCCTGCAGCCAGAGGCCTGCCGCCGGACTCTGCTCCCCCTCTCTCTTGCCTGCCTGCCTTCCTGCCAGTCCCGGGCGGGGGCCCTGCTCTTTGATCTTCTGTCAACGGCCCGACAACGACCGCAGCCGCGGGGGGCGCCAGCCGCCCGGCCTCCTTAGCTTAGGCCCCTCCCACCGGCAGCAGCTGTGCCCAACCAGCTGCAAGCGAAAGCGGACCGCCAGCACCTGCGGGCAGAGGCAAGGGGCAGCTCTCTCTCTCGGGAGGGACGGGGACGCGCGCGCACACACACACGCCTGCCTGCCTGCCTGCCTGCCTGCCTGCCTGCCTGCCTGCGGAAAAAAAAGAAAGAAAAGGTGTATATACTAAGTTTTTTGGAGGGAAAACGCCCGGCTGTCGAAAGGGGCCCGCCTGCAAGGACGGGGACACACACACACACACACACACACACACACACACACACACAAGCCACGCCTGCCTCCCAGGGAAAAGGAGGAAAAAACTAAGTTTTTTGGAGGGAAAACGCACGGGAGCCGAAAAGGGGGCCGGCCTGCTGGCCGAGAGAGTCGAGGCGCGGGAAAGCGCACCGAGGGAGCACGGGAACGGGGAGGGGGAGAGAGAGACACAGAGGCACAGAGACACACGGATGGACGAGAGACGAGACCGGAGAGGAAGGAGCTCCGGTCCACCTCGCTTGCTTGCTAGCTACGTCTGTCTTTTCACCGCTGAGAGAAGGTAGTGCACCGTTCCCGGAGGCGCTGCAATACCGGGCCGATGCGTGGAGAGGACGGAGCAAGCTCCTGATCCAGCTCCCTGTTCCAAAAATCCGTTTAATATGTGGTCCCCCGATGGGGGACGTATCAGATATTAAACTGATAAGAACAGATACTACACTTGATCTTAGCCAAAAGGCCGAGAAGCGATACCCCCAAAGGCGCGGACCGACGCGCGGGCGTTCCGCTGGCGCACAGTGGCGCAGGCCGACTCTCCTCTGGAGCCCGGGACCCGCGCAGCTGCCGGCCTCCCTGCAGCCAGAGGCCTGCCGCCGGACTCTGCTCCCCCTCTCTCTTGCCTGCCTGCCTTCCTGCCAGTCCCGGGCGGGGGCCCTGCTCTTTGATCTTCTGTCAACGGCCCGACAACGACCGCAGCCGCGGGGGGCGCCAGCCGCCCGGCCTCCTTAGCTTAGGCCCCTCCCACCGGCAGCAGCTGTGCCCAACCAGCTGCAAGCGAAAGCGGACCGCCAGCACCTGCGGGCAGAGGCAAGGGGCAGCTCTCTCTCTCGGGAGGGACGGGGACGCGCGCGCACACACACACGCCTGCCTGCCTGCCTGCCTGCCTGCCTGCGGAAAAAAAAGAAAGAAAAGGTGTATATACTAAGTTTTTTGGAGGGAAAACGCCCGGCTGTCGAAAGGGGCCCGCCTGCAAGGACGGGGACACACACACACACACACACACACACACACACACACACACAAGCCACGCCTGCCTCCCAGGGAAAAGGAGGAAAAAACTAAGTTTTTTGGAGGGAAAACGCACGGGAGCCGAAAAGGGGGCCGGCCTGCTGGCCGAGAGAGTCGAGGCGCGGGAAAGCGCACCGAGGGAGCACGGGAACGGGGAGGGGGAGAGAGAGACACAGAGGCACAGAGACACACGGATGGACGAGAGACGAGACCGGAGAGGAAGGAGCTCCGGTCCACCTCGCTTGCTTGCTAGCTACGTCTGTCTTTTCACCGCTGAGAGAAGGTAGTGCACCGTTCCCGGAGGCGCTGCAATACCGGGCCGATGCGTGGAGAGGACGGAGCAAGCTCCTGATCCAGCTCCCTGTTCCAAAAATCCGTTTAATATGTGGTCCCCCGATGGGGGACGTATCAGATATTAAACTGATAAGAACAGATACTACACTTGATCTTAGCCAAAAGGCCGAGAAGCGATACCCCCAAAGGCGCGGACCGACGCGCGGGCGTTCCGCTGGCGCACAGTGGCGCAGGCCGACTCTCCTCTGGAGCCCGGGACCCGCGCAGCTGCCGGCCTCCCTGCAGCCAGAGGCCTGCCGCCGGACTCTGCTCCCCCTCTCTCTTGCCTGCCTGCCTTCCTGCCAGTCCCGGGCGGGGGCCCTGCTCTTTGATCTTCTGTCAACGGCCCGACAACGACCGCAGCCGCGGGGGGCGCCAGCCGCCCGGCCTCCTTAGCTTAGGCCCCTCCCACCGGCAGCAGCTGTGCCCAACCAGCTGCAAGCGAAAGCGGACCGCCAGCACCTGCGGGCAGAGGCAAGGGGCAGCTCTCTCTCTCGGGAGGGACGGGGACGCGCGCGCACACACACACGCCTGCCTGCCTGCCTGCCTGCCTGCCTGCGGAAAAAAAAGAAAGAAAAGGTGTATATACTAAGTTTTTTGGAGGGAAAACGCCCGGCTGTCGAAAGGGGCCCGCCTGCAAGGACGGGGACACACACACACACACACACACACACACACACACACACACAAGCCACGCCTGCCTCCCAGGGAAAAGGAGGAAAAAACTAAGTTTTTTGGAGGGAAAACGCACGGGAGCCGAAAAGGGGGCCGGCCTGCTGGCCGAGAGAGTCGAGGCGCGGGAAAGCGCACCGAGGGAGCACGGGAACGGGGAGGGGGAGAGAGAGACACAGAGGCACAGAGACACACGGATGGACGAGAGACGAGACCGGAGAGGAAGGAGCTCCGGTCCACCTCGCTTGCTTGCTAGCTACGTCTGTCTTTTCACCGCTGAGAGAAGGTAGTGCACCGTTCCCGGAGGCGCTGCAATACCGGGCCGATGCGTGGAGAGGACGGAGCAAGCTCCTGATCCAGCTCCCTGTTCCAAAAATCCGTTTAATATGTGGTCCCCCGATGGGGGACGTATCAGATATTAAACTGATAAGAACAGATTTTTTTTTTTTTTTTTTTTATGTTTTATTAGAAATCAGTAAAAAACAGTGCTTTCAAAAGTTTACTCTACCCTCCACCTTTACACCCATGTGATCAAGTCCTTCCATCTTTCGCGTGCTGCGGCGAATCCCCATCGGAGGACGTCCCACCGGATCTTCCGTGAGACGTCCCTCTTGACTCTCCTCAAGATGGCCGGCACTGACCTCTCCACGCCGTGTTTGACCAGCTCTGACCTCGCGTCCCACACGTGGAGCTTGGTCAGGCTGATCAGGAGCCACAGGAGAAACGCCGCATTCCATTTTCGGGAACCAGCCACGCCCTTCATCACCGTGTTCAGAGTCAGGAGGGACCCCAGGCCTACCTGTGCGTAGAGGTGCTGGCTGGACTTCCACACCCTCTGCACGAACCCGCACTCCCAAAAGACATGATTTACTGTTTCTTCCCCTGTGCAGCCGTGCCTCGGGCACTGGCTCTTCTTTGACAAGCCATGCGAGCACATGACGGCCCTGACCGCCATTCGACCCCACACGCCGAGCCAGTTCAGGTCCTTTAGTCTGTTATCCAGGCCCTTTGGCTGGGCCTGCTGCCAGATGTCACTGGGCACACCCAGGAGCGCTGGCCTGTCCAGTGCTGTGACCACCTGGTACATCTTCCTATGGCTCAGCGCGATGTCTTTGTCCCGTACCTCTGGATGTGCCCTCAGCCACTGCACTGCGTGTCGGTAGTGCAGTGGGAGCCGCTCGGCCTTCGGGGTCGTGTTGCTCCATGCGGCCAGGTGTCTCATGCTCGCTGCCAGCCAGAGGCTCACGAACCGGCCACACAGGTGGGGCGGGTTTCCGTGCAGGATGACGCACAGGTTGGCAACGAAAACACAGTCCAACTTCACTGGGAAGTTTGGGATCCCTCTGCCTCCTTCCATGGTAGGTCTGCACATGTCTATCCGGCGAATCCGTTCGTATGAGTGGCCCCAAACGAATGCAAAGACTGTTCTTACCAGTTCCTTCCTTTTCCTTTTAGGTAGGGGGTACACTACTGCCAGGTGGAGAAGCAAGGGCAGGATCTCCACCTTCAGCACCAGCGCCTTCCCTATCCATGTCAGGGATCGATGCTGCCAAAGGCCCAGCTTCTGCCTGATCTTCCGGAACCTGGCCTCCCAGTTCAGCCCTGAGGGGTCCAGGGTGTGAAATAGGACCCCCAGGATTTTCACCGGGCCGGCTGTCTCTTTCAGTCCTCCGGTGATCTCCGGTGCATACGGCCAGGTTCCAAAAAGCTTCACCAGGCTCTTGGCGCGATTCAGTTGGGCGCCGGTGCCTCTGGAGTAGGCCTCCACGATGTCCAACACTCTCCCCAGACTCCTGTCAGAACTGAGGAAGAGTGTCACGTCATCCGCGTAGGCCGCGGTTTTAGCTTCCTGCCCACCTCCACCTGGCACTTTAATTCCCTCCACTCCGGGATCCTTCCGTAAGGGATCCAGCAGCAGCTCAAGAAAGATGACATACAGCAGGGGCGAGAGTGGACATCCCTGTCGCACACCACACCTTACCGGAATCCTCCTCCCTACTGCTCCGTTGACTCTTACCCGGGACGTGGCGCCGTTGTAGAGCGCTTCGATCCACCTGACGAAAGCGTCAGGCAGACCCTTCCTCCTTAGGAGTGCCCACAGGGTCTCATGGTGGACCCGGTCGAACGCCTTCGCCTGATCTAGGCTCACCAGCATGAGCGGCAGGCCTCTGTCCTCCACCCAGGCGATGGTGTCCCGGATCAGCTGCAGGTTCCAGCTGATCTTCCGGCCTGCCACGCCACATGTCTGGTCCGCCCCGACCAGCTCCGGCATCACCGTTCTCAGACGGCCGCCCAGCACCCTGGCCAAGATCTTATAGTCCGTGCACAGGAGCTGGATCGGCCTCCAGTTTCCCAGGTCCGCCTTGTCTCCTCCCTTGTAGATCAGGGTCACGACGCCGGTCTTCATAGAGAGGCCCAGTTCATTGCTGCCCAGGGCCTCATTAAAGACCTGCACCAGAAAGGGCTCTAGCTGGTCCCAGAAGGTGCGGTAGAACTCCGCTGGTAGGCCGTCGACTCCGGGGACGGTCCCCTTCTTCAAACCAAACAATGCTGTCTTGATTTCCGCCCCCGTCACAGGCCCGACCAGCGAGGCGGGATCGTCCACCGCCTTCTCAACACCCTCCAGGAGCCTCTCCTTGGTGCTGGCGTCGATCTCCTTCTCCTGGAACAAGGTAGCGTAAAACCCTGTGGCACACTCCAGCATCCCGGGTAAGTCCGTGACTGCAGTCCCATCTTCGCGCCGCAAGCTTTCGAAGCAGCAGCGCTCCTGCTGCCTCCTCACGGCGCTGAAGAATTGGGGAGAGCACTGTTCTTCTCCCTCCTTCCAAACTCCCCGCAGCCTGAAAAGAAAGTTCTTTGCTCTCTGCAGCCACGTGTCTCTCAGCAGGCTCCTGACGATGGCAATCTTCTCGCCGTTGAAGGCGCCCCCCTGGTTCAGCTGCTCGTACAGTGCTTCTAGCTCCTCTTGGAGCTGGGCGCACTGGCGTTCCTCCAGACTCCGCCGGATCCAGCAGTATCGCCTGGTGACCGTCGCGAGAGTCTGTTTACACGATTCCCACCAGTGCACCGCCGAGCTAAAGAGCTCTCTTCTCCTCCCTAGGTCTTTCAGCACTGTCCCAATCTTCCTCCGGTATCTCTCCTCTTGTAGAACTTGTTTGTTCAGCTTCCAGTACCCAGCCTGGAAGCGCGGGTCCTCAACACCGAAGGAGATCGTGAGCAGCTGGTGATCCGAGAACCAGGTAGGGGTCACTTGCCTGCTCAATGTTGTCCACTTCACAGTAGAGAGGATGTAGTCGAGGCGTCGAAAACTTCCTCTCCCGTTGTCCCAGGTGTGGTGTGCAACGTTCTGAAACCCGTCTCGAAGGCCGAAATCTGCGATCAAGGACCTCAACAGATGAACTCCCTGGCCGTGCGGGTCTCCCAGGTCGATGTTGAAGTCGCCGCCGACAATCAGCTCCCTGTTGGTATACAGCACGGGCTCCAGGTCTTTCAAAAGGGAGCCCTGCTGTCTTCTGTCTGCTGGGGCGTACACGCTGACTAACCTTATCTTCACTCCCCTCCAGGTTCCGTCCACCACCAGCAGACGTCCGGGAATCACTGAGCTGACTGTTTGGGCGGCGAACCCTGGCAAGCCGCACAGGATACCCACGCCAGAAGAGTTCACCCCTCCGACGCTCCACCACGAGGGACCCCTCCTCCACTCCCTCTGAAGGGTCCTCACGTCGTCGAGGTCCTTGAGATGGACTTCCTGCAGAAAGGTCACATCCAACTTCCTTCGAGACAGGTAGGAAAACACTGCCACTCTCTTCTCCTGCTTCCTCAGACCCCTCACGTTAGCTGTTGCAACTGTGAGGGTCATGGCGGGTCTTGAGGGAGACTGTCACTCTCCATTCCCTCCGAGCGGCTGGAATCCGGAGAGCTCGCCGTCCCTGCTGTACTTCCTGAGCTGCCATCCTCCGTGTCCATGAACTGGACTGGGGTATCCGGGGCCTCTTGCTCGGGAGTAAGCGGTGCAGGCAGGCAGGCGACTACAGGGCTGCCTTCGTCTGTCACGTTGCCCGACACTGAAAAGACGGCCATCGGTACCGCCCCTGACCCCTGCCCTGGGGGGAGAGATTCCGAGGTGCTTTCGGCCTCAGAGTCGCTCAAGGCCGACGAGACTCCCTCCTCCTCTTCCATCCCCTCAGAGTCTGCGAGGTCTCCCGGGTCTTCCTCCTGGCCTTCCTCCTCGACCGTCTTCTTCTTCTTCTCCTGCGTCTCTTGCCGGCGTTTTCCTGCCCGCAGCCTCTTCGTCTTCCTCTTCTGCCCCGCGCTCTGCAGGGCCACCATCCCCTCCTCCTCTGCTGGCGCCGGTGCAGGCGCAGTTCTTCCCCCGCCCATCAGGGGGCGCCCCTTCTTCACCACTTCCGCCCAGGTTCCAGCCCTTCCGTCCGCTCCCCGCGATGTTCCCGGTCGTTCGCTGTCCGATCCCCGGGCTGCTTCCCGCTGCTCCATGTCTGAGCCCCATGATGTTCCTGGACCCTCACCATCCTCCGCTCCCTGGCTCTCCTCCTCCTCCTGTTCCCGTCCCTGTTTCCGTCCTCCCCTCTTCTCTCCCTTACCGAGGGGCCTGCTGCTCGTCGGCCGGCCTTCCCTCTCGCTGTCCTCGTCCGCCTGCCTGATCCACTCCTTAACCGCCTTCTCCGTGGCCGCCTTCTCCGTGGCCGTTCTCTCCTTGGCCGTCTTCTCCGTGGTCGCGCCCCTCTTGCTGCACTGCCGGAAAAGGTGGCCTCTGTCCCCGCACAGGGAGCACTCCTTCACCTGGCAGTCTCGGGTATGGTGTCCCGGGCGGCCGCACTTCCCACATTTCTCCGCCGTACATGCCCCCTCACGGTGCCCGGTGGTCCGACACTTCCTGCAAAATTCAGGCTGGTCCCAGTAAAACATGTACCCCCTACCTCCTCCGATTGCGAACGTAGCCGGTGGGTGGCTGTATCCATCCTTTGTTGTTGGGTCCCGTCGCAGTTCCACCAGGTACCGACGCTTTCCCGTCCACACAGTGCGTGTGTCGCTGAGCACCAAAGGCCCAGTTCTCACATCCACATACCTGCTTAGGAAGGTAGTCACGTCGGCATCCGTCACAAAGGGATCAAACATGTGCAAAACCACCCACCTCTTACTGTCGCTCTGCAATCCACCACACTCATACTCCCGGAATCCGCCGCTCTTAATGATATCGTTGCATTTTCCTACCATTTTCTTGTGGATGTCCGCACTGATGAAGGTGGTGTCGATGAACTTCTGTGGCTGGTTCCCCTGCACGCACTTGATATCCGCCGCCTTTAGCCCCAAAGCACCGAACAGAACATCGTCCTCAAACTGCTCCCTTCCCGGTGGTGCCGTCTCCGGTTTCCAATGGAAGCGGAGGGTCCACTTGATGCTGGGGTCCTTCCCAGCCCTCCTCGCCTCTCCTGGCTCTGCAGCCATGGTTGGTGCAGCCTTTCGGCCGCCAAACAGCCAGGGAATGCAAAGCCGGGTAAAAGAAAATCAAAAGTTCCGACGTCCAAAGGCAAAAAACGTAATCCAAAGGCAATCCGGGTCAATCCAAGGCAATCCAAAACGCGTCTCCGCAGTGCTGTCCTCTCGGTCTCCTCTCACGGTCTCTCCGCCGCCGCCCTTCTCGTCCCCCAGCCAAGTCTTCAAGCCGCGGGCCTGCCACGTACTTTTCCGATCTTAGCCGAAAGGCCGAGAAGCGATACCCCCAAAGGCGCGGACCGACGCGCGGGCGTTCCGCTGGCGCACAGTGGCGCAGGCCGACTCTCCTCTGGAGCCCGGGACCCGCGCAGCTGCCGGCCTCCCTGCAGCCAGAGGCCTGCCGCCGGACTCTGCTCCCCCTCTCTCTTGCCTGCCTGCCTTCCTGCCAGTCCCGGGCGGGGGCCCTGCTCTTTGATCTTCTGTCAACGGCCCGACAACGACCGCAGCCGCGGGGGGCGCCAGCCGCCCGGCCTCCTTAGCTTAGGCCCCTCCCACCGGCAGCAGCTGTGCCCAACCAGCTGCAAGCGAAAGCGGACCGCCAGCACCTGCGGGCAGAGGCAAGGGGCAGCTCTCTCTCTCGGGAGGGACGGGGACGCGCGCGCACACACACACGCCTGCCTGCCTGCCTGCCTGCCTGCGGAAAAAAAAGAAAGAAAAGGTGTATATACTAAGTTTTTTGGAGGGAAAACGCCCGGCTGTCGAAAGGGGCCCGCCTGCAAGGACGGGGACACACACACACACACACACACACACACACACACACACACAAGCCACGCCTGCCTCCCAGGGAAAAGGAGGAAAAAACTAAGTTTTTTGGAGGGAAAACGCACGGGAGCCGAAAAGGGGGCCGGCCTGCTGGCCGAGAGAGTCGAGGCGCGGGAAAGCGCACCGAGGGAGCACGGGAACGGGGAGGGGGAGAGAGAGACACAGAGGCACAGAGACACACGGATGGACGAGAGACGAGACCGGAGAGGAAGGAGCTCCGGTCCACCTCGCTTGCTTGCTAGCTACGTCTGTCTTTTCACCGCTGAGAGAAGGTAGTGCACCGTTCCCGGAGGCGCTGCAATACCGGGCCGATGCGTGGAGAGGACGGAGCAAGCTCCTGATCCAGCTCCCTGTTCCAAAAATCCGTTTAATATGTGGTCCCCCGATGGGGGACGTATCAGATATTAAACTGATAAGAACAGATTTTTTTTTTTTTTTTATTATACAAAATACAAAAGAAAACACCGAAACTTCAAATACATCAATTCACAAACACAAGACGAAAATAAAACAATTACACAGCTAAATCAAAAAGGTATCATAATCCCACCCTTATACAAACACAAACCACCCTTTTACTATTCTTCCCACTCAAAAGCAACCCCAAAATCAAATTCAAAACAGATATTCGTACAGAAAATGAGCGACATACTTGGAAATACACAAAACCACAATTTACAGCCCAAACCCTATTTACATGATCCCGCCCTCTATGCAAATTAACCACCCGCCCACCAAATCTCCCAAACAGTCTATTTACAAATTTACAAGGAAACTAGAGGCTCAAAAAATTATTTCCAGTCCCAAATATCTACTATGGATTTCCATTTCTCCTTTGCGGCGTGAAAACCCCATCTCCTTATGTCCCCTTCTACCAACCCTCTTAAGTTCCACAAAAGCCGTCTGTATAACCCATCTACTGTACAAACAGTTCCCCTTTTAACTAACAAATTCCGAGAATTCCACAACTCAAACTTAATTAAACTAACAAGCAACCATAACACAAAACCCATGGTGTTTGTCCTGCTTCCCACCTTCAACCCACGCAAAATAACCCCAGGAAGTATACGGAACGTGGATGACAGACTAGCAAACAAAGGTTCACATTTGTTCCAAGTTCGCTGAGCGAAATTACAGTCCCAGAACACGTGGCTGATGGATTCCACGGCGTGACACCCGGCTCTTGGACACTCCTGCTGCTTCGTCAGCTTGTGTTTGAACAAGACCTCACGGACTGCCAGACGACCCCAAGCAGACAGCCAGTTCAAGTCCATCAGGTGGTGCTGTAGCCCCCTGGGCTGGACTCTCCGCCAGACATCGTTGGGGACGCCTCCTACGAGGCTGGCCTCCTCAGCTTGGGTTACTGCAAAGTAGAGCCGTCTGTGGTTGAGCAGGATCTGGTGGTCTGTTAGCTCAGGGTGCTGCTTCAACCAGTGTGTCGCATGCCGGTAGTGCCACGGGAGGTCGTTCCCATGGGGCAGACTGTTGGACCACTGGGCCAGGCCACGCACGTGTCTTGCTAGCCAGAACCTGACAAAATACTGAAAGGGGTGTGAGACTGGGGAATGCAGAGCAATACACAGGCCAGACACATATATGCAGTTGAGTTTTGCGGGGAAGTTAGGAACCCCCCGTCCGCCTTCTTCCACCGGGCGATACATGTCGACTCTGCGCACGTACTCGTATCTCCCCCCCCACATGAACTTGAAAACCTCCCTTACCAGGTATCTGTTGAAGCGCGCAGGCATGGGATACACGGACGCCAGGTAAACCAGCACGGGCAAGTACACCACTTTCAGGATCAGGACTTTACCCACAAAGGACAGCTGCTTGTTCTTCCAGTGCGTCAGCTGCAGCCGAGCCTTCTCAAGCCTCTGGGACCAATTGCACCGGGCAGCATCCTGAGCCGTGAACAGCACCCCCAGAATCTTAAGGGGGCCTTGACAGATGTCTAGTCCATGCGCCGGTCCGAGTTGTTCTTTCCAAGGCCCGAAGAGCTTAATCTGGCTTTTCCCCTTGTTTAGCCGAGCACCTGACGCGAGGGAGAAGTTCTCGAAGACGTCCAAGGCTGCCTGCAAACTGAGGTAAGAGCTGAGGAATAAGGTCACATCGTCAGCGTATAATGCCACCTTAACTCTGTTCCCTCCACTCCCAGGTACCAGGATCCCGTCGATGGATGGCTCCTTCTGGACTGCCCGCGCATAAGGCTCCATGTACAGCGCAAAAAGTAACGGGGACAGGGGGCAGCCCTGACGCACCCCGGACTCTTGGTGGACCAGCCCTCCCAGGTGCCCGTTCACCAGTACTCTGCTGCCAACCTGTGAGTACAGTATTTTTAGCCAGCCCAGCATGACGGGGCCGAAACCCATCTTCTCCATTACCTGCCAGACAAAAGTGTGTGAGACATTGTCAAATGCTTTTTCGAGGTCCAGGCTGGCGATCAGCAACGGGACGTTCCTGTTTCCGGACCACGCAATCACATCCCGCACTAGCTGGAGGGTCCAGCTGGCACGACGACCTCGAACCCCGCAGGTTTGGTCCCAACCGATCACATGGGCCAGGACCCCCTTCAAGCGATTTACCAGCACTTTGGCAATCAGCTTATAGTCCACACACAACATTTGCAGCGGCCTCCAGTTTCTAAGGTCCGTTGCAGGCCCTTTTTTATACAGCAGTGTAAGGATCCCCTCCCTCATGGACTCGCACATGGTCCTCCTGCGAAAGATTTCCTCCGCCACCTGTAGTACAATTGGGCCTAAGATGTCCCAGAACGTCCGATAAAATTCAGCTGGTAGCCCGTCTTTACCTGGTACCTTGCCAGTCTTCATGCCGAGCAAGGCGTCGCCAAGTTCCTGTAAGCTTATAGGCGCCTCAAGCTGATCTTGGGCTTCGACAGGAATCTGTGCTGTAATATTGCTCAGCAGCCTTGCCCCCATGGCCTCGTCCACTGTCTTTAGGGAGAAAAGACATTGGTAAAAACGCCTCACAGTTTCCAGCATCTCCTCACTGCTAGTTGCTATTTTCCCTTCCGGGGTCTGAATGCCAGCCATCACGCTGCGCTTCTGCCTCTGGCGTATCTGTCGGAAGAAAAAACTGGAACATGTTTCGTGGGTTTGTATGAACTGCGCGTGGGCTCTGAACAGGTAGCTCTTCGCCTTTTGCTCGTGGTAGGCGCGCAGTTCAGCTTTAGCTGCTGAAATCTCTTCAAGGCACACAGACATATCCTTATTACACTGGGAGAACAAGGTGTTTAACCTTTCCTGTAACTCCCTGCCTTTCTGTCGCTCGCGTTTGAGTCTTGCTCGGCAATAAGCTCTGGACTCTGTTCTAATTCTCTTCTTTAGATGTTCCCACCAATCAATCAGGGGGGTGCTCAGATTCCTCTCCTTCCACCAGGTTTGCAGTTTGAACCTCATTGCCCTGATGTACTCGTCCTCTTTTAGGCTCTCCGTATTTAATTTCCACACCCCACACCCAAACTGGCTCTTTAGGTGTGGAAAATGGGCCTCTACGAGAGCATGATCAGAGAAACCTACCGGCTGCACCACCACCATCTCAACAGGTACGTCCAGTGAGGCGAAGACGTAATCGAGGCGCTTTACAGTACCTTGGGCGTTCCTCCACGTGGCCTCTGCTTTCTCCCTTTGGATCCGGTAGGCGCAGTCGTAGAGCCCGAACTGTGTTAGTAGAAGATTGAGCTGCTTTGCTCCTGGGTCCTTCTTATCTCGGAGGTCCACGTTAAAATCACCTCCCATGATGATCCGTTTGTTGGTAAGGCAAACAGGATAAAGTTCTTTAAAAAAATCCGCCCGCAAAGCCATCATTGCCGGGGCGTACACGCACACGCACCGAAAGCAACTCTCACCCAAACAGATATCCAGATAAAAAACTCTTCCAGGCACTACATTCACACACTTCTCCACTATAAAATCATGATTACCAAATAAAATGCCGACTCCCGAGGAGTGGACGCCTCCGATATTCCATCTAGAGTCCCCTCTGTCCCACTCACGAGTGAACTGTATGACGTCCCTTTCATCTCTTAGATGGACTTCCTGTACCAGACAGATATCGAAAACTATGGTTTTCAGGAAAGAAAAAAAGGCCGTCCTCTTTACCAAATTCCTTAAACCCCGAATGTTCAGAGTTAGTATTTTCAACATTGGGGGCCGTTACGGAGAGTCATAGTGCCGGCACACCGACTGCATCAGTTCCATGTATGCGCGACGCACTGGCTCCTCGTCTTTCCCCTGCAAGAATAAGGTGTTAATTTTATCTCCTGTCCGTGTACTGCTCATTGTCACTCCAGTCTGCCTCCCAGTCCGCGACTTCAGCGAACGCCGGAAGCCTGATGGCTGGGGTGGGTACTGCACGTTTCCGTTCTTCCAGGCGCAGCGCTCCATGAACATCACCGGAAAATCCAGATTCACCACCACGTTGCCTGGGCGTCTTTCCACCTCCCTCTCGTACCTCTCTTTCAGATCTCCGTCGCCCGCAAACCATTCCTTAACCAGGTTGTTTAGCGCTATCTTCTTAGCGACTGCGTCCATCTGGTTACAGCCTCTTACCTCCAGAGTTGTGATCTCCTCACCAAAGTGCCCACACCGCACCACGATCCCTGCCGGGGATAGCTGCTGCTTGTTAAAGGTCGAAGGCCAGATCAGTTTGCTGGCCTTTTCGTCCCATTTACAAAATACCTTGAATTTCAAGGGTACCTCTGCGAAAATAAAGACGTCCTGTTCTTTCCTCTGCAGGGCGACACGTGGCTGCATGCATTCCTCAGGGGCTCCTGCCGGGGTCGGGGTCAGCTCAGTCTCTGGAATGACACAGCTCGAAGACATTCCTGGTTCCGCCGTGAGGGGGGGGACTCCCACACCACTTACCTCACCCTCCGTTCCTAATGGCGTGGATTCAGTCTGGGCCAACGAATCTGTGGCCATCGACTCGAGGTAGTCCAGAGGGTCCATGCCCGGTTTTTTCACCAGGAAGGGCGCATAGTGTTCCGCCTTCCTTTTCCCACCCTTCTTGGCCAGGGCAGTGTCCATGGCCTCCGCAGTATCCACTATCTCTCCCCAATCTGACATTTCTTTCTCCGCAGGGGGCACGCTTGAGCCCTCCGCCAACTCTCTCAGTTGCTCAAGCGAGGCGAGCGAGACCCCATCTTCCTCCTCTGCACTCACCGGGACCCCCTCTGCGCTCACCGGGATCTCCGCTTCTTCCTGGCCGTGGCGATCATCTGCTGAGGTAAGTGCTGTTGTCGTCTGCCCGTGATCCGTTTCTTTATGCCCTTGTTCCACCCCCTCAGGTTCCATCTCCTCCTCAGCAGCGTCCGGGACCAGTGACACCGGTGTCGATCTCTCTGCTGGCGCAGCTGCCCTGTCTTCCGTAAGAGGAGCTGCGGTTGCACGCACTGCCAAGGAGCCACCCGTCACTGCTGCGAAACTCCGTGCTTTTATCGGGCATACCTTGTAGATGTGTCCAGAAGCCCCGCACAGATTGCACTTTGGCTCGGCTCTGCACATCAAGGTGCTGTGTCCCACGGTGTCGCATCTTCGGCAGACCTCCGCTTCACAGTCGGCAGCGTAGTGGCCTCTCTGGTTACACCGTCTGCATGCGAAAGGCTGGTCTGGATAGTTCAGGTAACCTGTGTAAGCTCCAATTGAAAAGTGTGCAGGGGGGTGCAAAAGCCCATCCTCTGCGCTGGGGTCTGCTCTGAAACGCACAAGAAACCTTCTTTTGCCGTTCCAGACTCTCTTCCTGTCCATTACTTTTGTCCCTGTATCTTGCACGTCAACAAATCTTTTAAGAAAGTTGACGATGTCTGCTTCCGGGGTGAAAGGATTATTCATATGGACCCATATGGGTCTCGACTCGCGAGCAAACAAAGGTTCGAGATAAAAATGAACAAAAGGTTCCTCCTGTCTGCGAGCAGCCAATGTGGACCATATTTTCGTGCACTGTACCGCAGAAAATAGTGACAAATCAAAAATCCTTTTACCTGGAAAGTTCTGCAGGCAATAGATGTCTTCAGGCTGCAAGGCCAGGTGCTTGAAAAGGACGACGTCCTCGAAAGCGTCTCTCTTGGCAAAATCCTTGTCCGAAGCCTCCTCTCGCAACACGAAACGTACAGTGTGCCTTGGTCTTGCGGTCCTGCTGGAAATCTTCTCCATTCTCAAAGTGGCCGGAGTCCCTTCCGCCACGGAAAAAAATCGCCGTCGCTTAAAAAAGCTGCGCCGTCCGTCTCTTCCCTCCTTTGGCTTCAGAACCCGAGCCGCGGTCAGGCCACGCACACGGGATCTTAGGCCAAAAGGCCGAGAAGCGATACCCCCAAAGGCGCGGACCGACGCGCGGGCGTTCCGCTGGCGCACAGTGGCGCAGGCCGACTCTCCTCTGGAGCCCGGGACCCGCGCAGCTGCCGGCCTCCCTGCAGCCAGAGGCCTGCCGCCGGACTCTGCTCCCCCTCTCTCTTGCCTGCCTGCCTTCCTGCCAGTCCCGGGCGGGGGCCCTGCTCTTTGATCTTCTGTCAACGGCCCGACAACGACCGCAGCCGCGGGGGGCGCCAGCCGCCCGGCCTCCTTAGCTTAGGCCCCTCCCACCGGCAGCAGCTGTGCCCAACCAGCTGCAAGCGAAAGCGGACCGCCAGCACCTGCGGGCAGAGGCAAGGGGCAGCTCTCTCTCTCGGGAGGGACGGGGACGCGCGCGCACACACACACGCCTGCCTGCCTGCCTGCCTGCCTGCCTGCGGAAAAAAAAGAAAGAAAAGGTGTATATACTAAGTTTTTTGGAGGGAAAACGCCCGGCTGTCGAAAGGGGCCCGCCTGCAAGGACGGGGACACACACACACACACACACACACACACACACACACACACAAGCCACGCCTGCCTCCCAGGGAAAAGGAGGAAAAAACTAAGTTTTTTGGAGGGAAAACGCACGGGAGCCGAAAAGGGGGCCGGCCTGCTGGCCGAGAGAGTCGAGGCGCGGGAAAGCGCACCGAGGGAGCACGGGAACGGGGAGGGGGAGAGAGAGACACAGAGGCACAGAGACACACGGATGGACGAGAGACGAGACCGGAGAGGAAGGAGCTCCGGTCCACCTCGCTTGCTTGCTAGCTACGTCTGTCTTTTCACCGCTGAGAGAAGGTAGTGCACCGTTCCCGGAGGCGCTGCAATACCGGGCCGATGCGTGGAGAGGACGGAGCAAGCTCCTGATCCAGCTCCCTGTTCCAAAAATCCGTTTAATATGTGGTCCCCCGATGGGGGACGTATCAGATATTAAACTGATAAGAACAGATACTACACTTGATCTTAGCCAAAAGGCCGAGAAGCGATACCCCCAAAGGCGCGGACCGACGCGCGGGCGTTCCGCTGGCGCACAGTGGCGCAGGCCGACTCTCCTCTGGAGCCCGGGACCCGCGCAGCTGCCGGCCTCCCTGCAGCCAGAGGCCTGCCGCCGGACTCTGCTCCCCCTCTCTCTTGCCTGCCTGCCTTCCTGCCAGTCCCGGGCGGGGGCCCTGCTCTTTGATCTTCTGTCAACGGCCCGACAACGACCGCAGCCGCGGGGGGCGCCAGCCGCCCGGCCTCCTTAGCTTAGGCCCCTCCCACCGGCAGCAGCTGTGCCCAACCAGCTGCAAGCGAAAGCGGACCGCCAGCACCTGCGGGCAGAGGCAAGGGGCAGCTCTCTCTCTCGGGAGGGACGGGGACGCGCGCGCACACACACACGCCTGCCTGCCTGCCTGCCTGCCTGCGGAAAAAAAAGAAAGAAAAGGTGTATATACTAAGTTTTTTGGAGGGAAAACGCCCGGCTGTCGAAAGGGGCCCGCCTGCAAGGACGGGGACACACACACACACACACACACACACACACACACACACACAAGCCACGCCTGCCTCCCAGGGAAAAGGAGGAAAAAACTAAGTTTTTTGGAGGGAAAACGCACGGGAGCCGAAAAGGGGGCCGGCCTGCTGGCCGAGAGAGTCGAGGCGCGGGAAAGCGCACCGAGGGAGCACGGGAACGGGGAGGGGGAGAGAGAGACACAGAGGCACAGAGACACACGGATGGACGAGAGACGAGACCGGAGAGGAAGGAGCTCCGGTCCACCTCGCTTGCTTGCTAGCTACGTCTGTCTTTTCACCGCTGAGAGAAGGTAGTGCACCGTTCCCGGAGGCGCTGCAATACCGGGCCGATGCGTGGAGAGGACGGAGCAAGCTCCTGATCCAGCTCCCTGTTCCAAAAATCCGTTTAATATGTGGTCCCCCGATGGGGGACGTATCAGATATTAAACTGATAAGAACAGATTTTTTTTTTTTTTACATTTATTATAACAATACAAGACAAAATCACAGAACATAAATCACAATCCACCAACGGCAAAACTTATTCCATTAGTCCAACAGCGGTTTCCATTTTTCTTTTGCTGCGTGAAAACCCCACCTACGCACCTCTACTGACAACATCTTATGCAGCTCAAAACGAACCCTCCCACATATTGCCCCAGCCCCTTCCACATGACCATGTTTGACCAGATTGTTTCTCGATCCCCATAACACAAATTTTACTATACTGATTAAAAACCAGATTACAAGGTCACGTCTCACAGATCTTGAAGACCTGCTCCACCGTCTCAGGATTTTATCTCCAGATAGAACAAACCCCGGTTCCAATTTATCAAAAAGGTCCGACATCTGCCCCCACACTGCTTTTGCAATCCTGCAACCCCAGAACACATGAGTGATTGACTCCACCTCTGCACATTGCGGTCTTGGGCAAGTCGCTGAACGAGCCAGCTTATGTCTGTGCATCACCTCCCTTACTGGCAGACGTCCCCACACACACATCCAATTTAAATCTTTGAGCCTGTTATCCAGGCTCTTAGGTTGCACCCTTTTCCATACATCAGTGGGAACCACAACATTGGATCCCTTTTCACTGCTCTTAGCTGTCTTATATAAGAGCCTGTGGGAGATAATCACTGGCCTGTCCGCATCTTTTGCGTACTTCCTTAACCATACGGCCGCATGTTCGTAGAACCATGGTAGGATTTCAGCCTTGGGAACGTCATTCCTCCACACTTCTGAAGGCCTGACGACCCAGGCGAACCAGAGCCGAACAAAGAACTGATGTTTGTATAAGATCTTGTCATCTACCGCTTTACACAGATCGGCCACAAATATGGCGTCTAGTTTAATGGGTAAATCTGGGACTTCTCTGCCTCCCTCACTGATGTCCCTGTACATATCTAGACGCTTCACATACTCATAACCACCCCCCCATACAAAATCAAAAACCATCTTAGTTAAGGAGCGTCTGAAACAAGCAGGCATAGGAAAGACCTTTGCAATGTGCACGAGACTTGGTAAGATGTCACCTTTGAGAACCAAAACCTTCCCTGAATAGGACAGTGATCTTTTTTTCCATAGGCCGAGTTTGCTACTCACCTGGGATAACCGAGTCTCCCAATTCCTTCTTCCAGCCCCTTCCCTATCAAAACACACCCCTAGTATCTTCAAGGAATTCATTTCTAGAGACAGACCTCCTACCACCTCATCCCTGTTACTCCATGGGCCGAAATACTGCACACTGCTCTTATTTCTGTTCAGTCTTGCACCTGTGCATTGGTTAAAGACTTCTATCAGCTCCAGTGCGACTAAAAGGCTTCTGTCTGAGCTCAAAGTTAGGACAACATCATCCGCGTAGGCCAACACTTTAGTTTGGAGGCCTCCGCTTCCCGGGATCACTATACCCTCAACCCTTCTATCTCGTCTTATCATCTCCAGTAGTGGCTCTACGTAGACCACATATAAGATTGGGGACAAAGGACAGCCTTGTCTGACACCCTTGCTTACATCAAAGGGTTCACTCATAAAGCCATTTATGTTGACTCTGGTGGAAGCACCTCCATACAGGGCCTTCAGCCAAGAGATGAAACTGCTGCTGACTCCATAACGATCTAACACATCCCATAAGCATTGATGATCCACCCTATCGAATGCCTTTTCTTGGTCAAGACTGGCTATCAACAGACACTGATGTCTGTCTTCTGCCCAAGCAATAGTATCTCTGAGCAGGCCAAGGTTCCAGTGTAGGGACCTACCCGCCACGCCACAGGTCTGATCCGGCTGTATTACTGATGGCAGGACTTTCTTTAACCTATCACACAATATTTTTGCCAAAATTTTGTATTCGACACACAATAATTGGATAGGCCTCCAATTTTCTAGCCTCTTAGGATCCCCTTTCTTAAATAACAGAGACAAAACTCCCTGTGCCATTGTGTCTCCCAAATCTCCACCATCTAGAATTGCTTGAAAGACTTCAAGCAGCGATGAGCCTATCAAATCCCAGAAAGTCAGGTAAAATTCTACCGGGATGCCATCAACCCCCGGAACTTTCCCAGTTTTCATTCTCCGAGTCGCCCCCTCAGCTTCGGCTAGCTCAATGCGTGTCGCTAAAGCCCTATTTTCCTCCGCACTGACCTTCTTCTCAATGTGCTCCAAACCACCAACCCCCTTTACTGACTCCCCCTCCCTCTTATTAAAGTAAGTAGTAAAGTACTTTACGGCTTCATCCAACATTCCATGCGGAGTACTTACCACCTCCCCCTCTGCAGTAAACAAACTCCCGAATGCTCTTTTAACCCGCTTGGCTTTAACTGATTTAAAAAGCAGACCTGAGACCTCTTCTTGTCCATCCAGAAAGCCGATGCCAGCTCTAATTAAAAGCTCTCTGGGTTGTCTAAGGTAAAGTTCTCTAAGTCGCGCCTTCAGCTCCTGGGCTTTCGAGAAATTAAAATCTACACCTTTGTTTGTCTCCTCATACATGTTTTCCAACTCTTTTTGAAGCCTTCTCACTTCAAAGTTCTTTCTTTGGTTTCGGCGCTTACAATACCGAATTGAGATTTGCTTCACCTGCCACTTAACATACTCCCACCATTGAATTAATGACGGCCACTCTTGTTTCTGTCCTAGCCAAAAGGACCATTTGTCTCTAATTAGCTCCTTGTAACCGTCCTCACTCAGCACGGCTGTGTTTAATTTCCAGTAACCTGGACCAAACTTAACCCCCACACCTTCCACCTCCACCACCAGCAGTTCGTGATCGGAAAAATAAAAGGGTATGACCGAGGCTTTAGCAATCGCCAACCCTCGAGACAAGAACACGTAATCCAATCTTTTGGCGGCCCCTGCTGCATTCCTCCAAGTAACTGGGGGAATCAACCCTACTGCTGCGGGCCCTTTAAAACTAAAACTATCAAAAAGGTCAAAATCCCTCAACAATTTGTTAATTTCTAGGGATCCTGCTGTTCTTTTAATTAGATCTTCATTAAAATCACCGGCAATCACTAGTTTTCTATTAGTCACACACCAGGGGACTAAGTCTGCAAAGAAACCCCCCCTTGATGTCCTATCCGCCGGTGCATAAACGACTATAAATCTCATTTTTGTGTTTAAGTATACCCCATCCACCACAAGAATTCTCCCTGGCCGCACAAAGTAAGTTTCTGTAACATCAATGCGGTTATTCCCAAATAATATACCAACCCCAGAAGAGTGTACTCCCCCCACACACCAAAAGGACTTCCCCGATTCCCAATCTTTAGAGAACCGCTTCACATCTGTATCACCACCCAAATGCACTTCCTGTAAAAAACATATATCAAACTTATTTTCACGCAAAATTTTAAACACAGCAATCCTTTTCGACCTATTTTTCAATCCCCTAACATTTACAGTTAGGATTTTGAAGGTCATCTCGACCTCCCATCATCTCTCCCCCCAGGATCCACATCTGGTTCTGCAGAGCTGTCCGTCTCCGAAGAACTTGTGTCACTTGTCCTATAAGGGGTTGAGCCTTCCTCCTCAGAAGTGGACTGCACCACGCTCGGAGCCACCGAAACGCAGCGCAGGTAAGGCGACTCCGGTACTCTTTCTCTTGACAGGTGCCCCTTCTGACCCCAATGCGACACTGCAGCCTCCTCCCGCTCAGGGGAGGACTCCATCACCATGCCTTCCTCTACACCCTCCTCTGCGTGAACGTCCTCCTTGGCCTTCTTCTCCTCCCCCGCAGGCAGCTCTTCTTCGGAATCCTCCCTTGGCCTTTTCTGGACTGCCACATTCCCCTCCAGGTCGAAGTCACCCAGGTCCATCGCCAGGTCATCTTGCGGCAGGTGCTCGAACAGGTCCACGGCTCTAGCCACCTGACCAGCAGGTAAGCTACCGCTGCTGTCCAAACCGGTGTCTGATGCTTCACTCACATCCACCTCTGCTCTCTCTTCACCCTCGATCTCTTTGCCGTCACCTGTTTCGACGTTTTCATTCCTGTTCCCCTCTGTCTTCTCAGTTCCTTTGCCTTCCTCTCTTCTTTCGTCTTCCTCATCTCCTTCTTGCTCCGAGTCAGATTCCACCGGTGCGGCATCTGGGAAGCCTCTCTCTTGTTCCCTGGCCATCTCCGGGTCTCTCCATACGCATTCTCTGTACAGATGGTTTGTATCCCCACACAGAGAGCAAGTTTTCTGGAAACATCTCCCTTTAGTGTGGTCCCGTGCTCCACACCTCGAACAGGAGGTGGCAGTGCAGTCTTTGTCCATGTGGCCGAAGGAACAACACTTTCTGCAGTAGGACGGCTGGTTCTGATAATAAATGTAGCCTTTGCTTTGACCCAGGAAGAAGGCCGACGGGGGGTGCGAAAACCCGTCCGCGCGCCCAACATTCCGCCTGAGGCGCACCTGGTATCTGCGCCTCCCATTCCAGACCCGGAATCTGTCACCAATTATCTGGGGACCTGCCAGGACATCCACATGCATCCACAGGTAAGCAGTAATAATGTCGTCCTCAATGAAGGGGTCATGCATGTTTACAATTATAAATCGCACATCGTCCTGAGCCAGACCCAAAACGTCAAAGTCCCGTAACAGTTCGTCATTCACCATCTCCTCACACATCCCAGAGACTCTCTTGTAAATCTGGTCGCTGTTAAAGGTAGCATCAAAAAAGCCAAAAGGCCTGTTTCCTTGCAGACATTTCACTTCACTCGGTAAAACTTTCAAAATTCCAAACAAAATTTTGCATTCAAACTCATATCTACCCATCATTTCTTTCTCTCTCACCCATTTAAAGCGCAAGGTCCATTTCAGCCGAGGAGCCTGGCTGGCCCACCCGGGGGGGGCCTGGCCCTCGGCCATTGCGGGAAAACAGCCTTCCGACGCTCTTCGCAAAGGTCTTCAAAGTATCCTCCTTGCAAAAAAAAGGCAACTCTCCGGAAAACAGGAACCAGCAACACGAAAATTCCCTCTGGATCCAAACGTCTGCAGGCACTGGTAGCAGTCCAACGATCTCTCCCCTGGTCTTGGCCAAAAGGCCGAGAAGCGATACCCCCAAAGGCGCGGACCGACGCGCGGGCGTTCCGCTGGCGCACAGTGGCGCAGGCCGACTCTCCTCTGGAGCCCGGGACCCGCGCAGCTGCCGGCCTCCCTGCAGCCAGAGGCCTGCCGCCGGACTCTGCTCCCCCTCTCTCTTGCCTGCCTGCCTTCCTGCCAGTCCCGGGCGGGGGCCCTGCTCTTTGATCTTCTGTCAACGGCCCGACAACGACCGCAGCCGCGGGGGGCGCCAGCCGCCCGGCCTCCTTAGCTTAGGCCCCTCCCACCGGCAGCAGCTGTGCCCAACCAGCTGCAAGCGAAAGCGGACCGCCAGCACCTGCGGGCAGAGGCAAGGGGCAGCTCTCTCTCTCGGGAGGGACGGGGACGCGCGCGCACACACACACGCCTGCCTGCCTGCCTGCCTGCCTGCCTGCGGAAAAAAAAGAAAGAAAAGGTGTATATACTAAGTTTTTTGGAGGGAAAACGCCCGGCTGTCGAAAGGGGCCCGCCTGCAAGGACGGGGACACACACACACACACACACACACACACACACACACACACAAGCCACGCCTGCCTCCCAGGGAAAAGGAGGAAAAAACTAAGTTTTTTGGAGGGAAAACGCACGGGAGCCGAAAAGGGGGCCGGCCTGCTGGCCGAGAGAGTCGAGGCGCGGGAAAGCGCACCGAGGGAGCACGGGAACGGGGAGGGGGAGAGAGAGACACAGAGGCACAGAGACACACGGATGGACGAGAGACGAGACCGGAGAGGAAGGAGCTCCGGTCCACCTCGCTTGCTTGCTAGCTACGTCTGTCTTTTCACCGCTGAGAGAAGGTAGTGCACCGTTCCCGGAGGCGCTGCAATACCGGGCCGATGCGTGGAGAGGACGGAGCAAGCTCCTGATCCAGCTCCCTGTTCCAAAAATCCGTTTAATATGTGGTCCCCCGATGGGGGACGTATCAGATATTAAACTGATAAGAACAGATACTACACTTGATCTTAGCCAAAAGGCCGAGAAGCGATACCCCCAAAGGCGCGGACCGACGCGCGGGCGTTCCGCTGGCGCACAGTGGCGCAGGCCGACTCTCCTCTGGAGCCCGGGACCCGCGCAGCTGCCGGCCTCCCTGCAGCCAGAGGCCTGCCGCCGGACTCTGCTCCCCCTCTCTCTTGCCTGCCTGCCTTCCTGCCAGTCCCGGGCGGGGGCCCTGCTCTTTGATCTTCTGTCAACGGCCCGACAACGACCGCAGCCGCGGGGGGCGCCAGCCGCCCGGCCTCCTTAGCTTAGGCCCCTCCCACCGGCAGCAGCTGTGCCCAACCAGCTGCAAGCGAAAGCGGACCGCCAGCACCTGCGGGCAGAGGCAAGGGGCAGCTCTCTCTCTCGGGAGGGACGGGGACGCGCGCGCACACACACACGCCTGCCTGCCTGCCTGCCTGCCTGCCTGCGGAAAAAAAAGAAAGAAAAGGTGTATATACTAAGTTTTTTGGAGGGAAAACGCCCGGCTGTCGAAAGGGGCCCGCCTGCAAGGACGGGGACACACACACACACACACACACACACACACACACACACACAAGCCACGCCTGCCTCCCAGGGAAAAGGAGGAAAAAACTAAGTTTTTTGGAGGGAAAACGCACGGGAGCCGAAAAGGGGGCCGGCCTGCTGGCCGAGAGAGTCGAGGCGCGGGAAAGCGCACCGAGGGAGCACGGGAACGGGGAGGGGGAGAGAGAGACACAGAGGCACAGAGACACACGGATGGACGAGAGACGAGACCGGAGAGGAAGGAGCTCCGGTCCACCTCGCTTGCTTGCTAGCTACGTCTGTCTTTTCACCGCTGAGAGAAGGTAGTGCACCGTTCCCGGAGGCGCTGCAATACCGGGCCGATGCGTGGAGAGGACGGAGCAAGCTCCTGATCCAGCTCCCTGTTCCAAAAATCCGTTTAATATGTGGTCCCCCGATGGGGGACGTATCAGATATTAAACTGATAAGAACAGATTTTTTTTTTTTTTTTTTTTTTTATTACAAAATACAAAATATTACAAGACATACATCAAGCACTTTCAAAATACAGCAAGAAACCACAAAACAATAGTTCGTAATACATCAGGTACAAAATACAGAGCACAGCATTAGCATAACTCCTCCCCCTATTCAAAATCAAGACTTTCCAACCAGGGTTTCACCCGTTTCTTTAAATTGATCCCATCAAACCCATATCACACAAGCCGCACCTCCCTCTCCCACCCTGTAAGAAAAACAACATTCCACCCATCGTATAATACATAACAAGACAAAAGTCAAACAATCCCAAAGACCATGAAAAACACAAACATTAATCCACAAGTCATCTTGTACAAAATACAATACAACATATTAGCATGACTCCTCCCCTTATTCAAAACAGGGCCTTCCCCCCACCAAAGCTTCAACCAAAACCCCTTTTTTCTTACAACACAGTGCAACCCATTCAACAAAACCTGAAAGGCAAACAGACATTAAAGATCAACAAGACCCTTCCACTTTTCCCGGGCGGCATGGAAACCCCATCTTCGCATTTCACCCGACATCTTTTGACGGAATAAAGCAATCAGTCTATCATAAATCCCCTTAGCGGTAGGCTGAATACCAGTCTTACACAGTCCCTGCCTTGTTTCCCATAAACAAAACTTACACATACTAATAACATACCACAGTAAGAAAAGATTCCCAGAGGTAAGATTTTTGCGCTTAAACCCCAGGAGCATCGTATTACAATCCAGAACAAAACCAGGGGTGACTTTATCAAACAAACATGAACATAAAACCCATACAGACTTAGCAAGTTTACAATCCCAAAAGGTGTGCCGGATGGTTTCTTCTTTCCCACAGCCTGCCACAGGACATGCAGCAGATCGAGCCAACCGATGACTGTGGAGTACGGCCCGGACAGGAAGTCTTCCCCAAACGCACAGCCAGTTCAGGTCCGCCAGCCGATTCTCCAGGCCCTTAGGCTGGATGCCCAGCCAGACGTCCGCACTCACGCCGCACACCGCAGGACCAGTAAAACCTTTTTCAATGACAGTGCTATACAGCTGCTTATGACTCACTGCAACAGCACCATCCTTACCTTCAGGGTGCAGCTTGACCCAATGAACAGCGTGTCTGTAATGCCAGGGCAAATTTTCACCTCGGGGTACAGAATTATCCCAAGTCACCAAATGTCTCATCGTAAAAGAAAACCAAAAACGTACAAAATACTGACTGTCATGTTCTATGGGACTAGAAATCGCTAGGACAAGTTGAGATACAAATAAACAATCAAGCTTGAGGGGAATATGAGGAACCCCCCTTCCCCCCGCATCAACACCCCGATACATGTCAAGACGCTTTATATATTCATATCTCCCTCCCCACATGAAGGAAAAAACCTCCCGTACAAAATCTCTTCTCAATCTTGCCGGTAGAGGATAAACATAGGCAAGGTACAATAAACGAGGCAAAATGTCCACTTTTAACACCAAGACTTTTCCTGGAAAGGAAAGGCGACGCACTTTCCATAGACCCAACTGTTGACGTACCGAACTCAGCTTCTTAACCCAGTTCGTGCTGGCAGGCATCCCGGCTTCAAATAGGACACCTAGGATCTTCAAGGGACCATCACAGACCACCAAGCCACAGGAATTTCTATCACCCACCCTCCATGCCCCGAAAAATTTCACAGAGGACTTCTCTTTATTTACCTTAGACCCAGAAACCTGGGAGAAAGACTCGACAACCTCCAAGGCTACAGCCAGGCTGTAAGTGCTGCTAAGAAAAAGAGTGATGTCATCGGCATATAACAAGACTTTCAAATGCCTACCACCGCTCCCGGGGATAAGAATCCCGTCTATCCTTGGGTCACCTCTGAACGCTACTGCCAGTGGCTCGATGTACAACACATACAGTAGAGGAGAGAGGGGGCAGCCTTGCCGCACCCCTGCTTCCTGCTTCACACCCTTCCCCAGGTACCCATTAACACAAGCTCTGCTCAAGACCTTGAAATATAACAACCGAATAAGGGAGATGAGCAAAGGGTCAATACCAAAACTGGACAACACAGTAAACAAAAAGTGGTGGTCTACCCGGTCGAAAGCTTTCTCTTGATCTAACCCTACGACCAGCAGGGGAAGTCCCCTATCTTCTGACCACGCTAGAACATCTCTGACTAATTGCAAATTCTTCATACAACTGCGGCCGGGGATGCTACAAGCCTGCTCCCGACCTACTATGTCGGCTAGGATCTTCTGCACCCTATTAGCAAGGCATTTAGCCAGTATCTTATAATCGACCGTGAGCATTGTAAGGGGTCTCCAATTTGCCAGATTGGCTGCGTCCCCTTTCTTGAACAGGAGCACTAACACTCCTGTCCTCATGGACTCACTTAGCTCACCGGAACAAAAGGCCTCAGTATAAACTTCCAACAAAGCTGGACCTAAGAGGTCCCAAAAGGCAACATAAAATTCTTTAGAGAGGCCATCAATCCCTGGCACCTTCCCGTTTTTCATACCTCTCAGGGCTAATTCCATCTCTGCTAAAGAGACTGGAACGGACAACTCTCCCGTCTCTGGCACCTTGGGAAGACCACTACAGAAGTCCGAAGACTCTGACCTCGTCACTCGTTTCTGAAACAGCAAAGTATAATACGCTTCAACCACATCAATTAAACCCTCGGGTGATCTCACCCGCTGACCATCGGCCGCATACAACACAGAGATTGCCCTCTTTTTCTGCTGCTGCTTCACCTGGTTAAAAAAGTAAGCAGAGCACGTCTCCGTCTCCTCCCTATACCTATCTTGGAGGCGGATCAGGTACTTCTTTGCATCTGCAATATAAAAATCTTTCAGCCTGGCTTTTGCCAGAGCCGCACCTGTGATATCAAAGGCCTTCCCCTTATTGAACTGAACGTAGTACCGTTCTAAATTACGCTGCAATCTACGGTGCTCTCTCCTCCTCAGACTGCTTTTACGTTTACAATAAGCTATGGTGAAGGTCTTAATCTTTCCCTTGAGGTCGTCCCACCATGCTCTCAGACTGGGATAAAGCGGTTTCAGAGCAAACCAACTTTGGATCAGGGCTCTCACTGCAGAGCAAAAGTCAGCATCTGCCAGGATAGACACGTTCAATTTCCAGTACCCCGGCCCGAAGGAGGGGTTACCATCATTAACCTTTACCCAAAGCATGTCATGGTCAGTAAGGAAAGAGGGGACAATACCTGCATCTGCCACGACTAGAGAGCTCTCCAAAAATACATAATCCAGGCGCCTCACACACCCTCGGCTATTCCTCCACGTCGCCCCAGAAGCCCTGGGAAAAAGGGATCTGAAGCCATCTACCAAACTAAAGTGCTTCACCAGATCCCGCAAAGCGGTGGCGCCGAAATCAGTATCAGTGTCCAGGTCGACGTTACAATCACCGCAAAGAAAAACAGAACGATTAGTAACACACAAAGGTTCGAGAGAGGCAAAGAAATCTTTCCGCTCTAATCGCTGCGAGGGAGCATAAACACAAATAAACCTATATTTCTTATCAAACCTGTCAGCATCGAGCACCAACACCCTCCCCGGTACCCCGACAAAACTATTTACCACACAAAGGCTGTTGTCGTTTAACAAAATACCCACCCCCGCAGAATGCGCACTCCCAATCCCCCACACAGACTGACCACAATGCCAGTCATTTGAAAAATGTTCAGAGTCCACACTGTCCCGCACATGCACTTCCTGTAGGAAGAAAACAGAGCAACGAAGGCTGCGTAGAGATTGAAAAACAGCCAATCTCTTAACACGATTTCTCAAACCCCTGACATTCACCGAGCAGACGGTGAGAGTCATGTGTCCATGTTGGTGTTGTCAGCAACCGGGGATCCTGCAAAAGGCACCTCGTTCTGCAGCTTGTCCATCAAGAAGTCCGGGCCATAATAATCAGGACTCTGCAACGGAGAGAAGAGAGAGTCCGGCAACAAACCTGGAGACATTACCTGACCACCACTGCACTCAGACCACTGGTAACTGGTGCCAGGCGGAGTGTCGACACCAGACTCAACAGGCCCACTCTGCTCAGTTTCCATGGCGCCAGCTCTCTTAGAGTCCTCCTCATCCGTCGAAAGAATGCCTCCGGCTCCAGACTCCTCCTGCTGCCCTCTTCCCTTTCTCCTCCTCTTCTCCTTCTTCTTCCGCTTTCTAGGCTCCAGTTGCTCATCTCCACTGGCCTCAGCGGGAGGCTGGTCTGCAGCGGGGTCTGCAGGAACCGGCCTCTTACCTTGCACCTGGCCCCGAGATCCATCAGCCTCAGGCCCAGAGGCAACCGGGAGTTCCTCTCCCACGCCTCCAGATGGCGCCGGACTGACGTCCTCAGGTGCTCCAGGCTCCTGCAATGCAGTCCCTTCATCTGCCGTGCCGGCCGTCTCTGCAACAGTGTCTTTCACGGGTTCAGAGGTGTCGTCCTCCTCCCCGTCAACGATTATGTTCACATAGTTCGTTTTCATGGCCTGGACTCTATCAAAGGACCGGGCGTAACAGTTCTTCCACACATGGCCCTCGTCGCCACATAAAGTGCACATAACCCCTTTTTTGCAGTCTCTCATGAGATGCCCAAGCTCATTGCAGTTACGGCATCTTACCTGCGAGCATGACTCTGCAGTATGGCCAGGCTCCTGACATCTCCGGCAAGTTTTGGGCTGGCCCGCGTAAAAGAGGTAGCCCCGATCGGCCCCAAGGGCAAAAGACGCAGGAGGGTGCTTGAATCCATCCACGGAAGTAGGATCAGGCCGGAGCTTCACGGCGAACTGCCTCCGACCTGTCCACACCCCCAACCTGTCCACCACCCGGGTGCAGTCAGAAACAACGTCCACATAGCGGCTCAAAAAAAGATAAAGATCGTCATTCCGCACAAAGGGGTTATAAACGTGAACCGTGATCACCCGACGGGCTTTAGCCCAGAGCCCTTCAATGTCATAATGTATGAGGGGAACAACCTTCTCCCTTTCTCTACAACGCCGCAAAACTGAAAAATACTGGGTTTCCGTCGCAAAAGTAACATCCACTGACTTAGATGCGGTATATCCCTGAACACAAAGTAAGTCCCGAACTGAAAGATCAAGTCCCTTGAACAACACTGACTCGATGAAAGAAATCCTACTAGGCAACTCCAAATCCAAATCCTCCCGCAACTTAAACCTAATCGTATTCGGCAGCCCGGTCAAAGTGGCCGGCTGAGTAGATCTCCAAAAATAGTCCATCCTGACGCCGAAAAAATAAGGAAAACACTCCCAAAGGAGGCTCCTCACCGCCCGACGCCTGATGGACCCTCAAGGCAGCCCTGGCTTCACCCCCCAGGCTTCACCTGGAGCGATTCCACCAGTGGCTGTTTCTTTGTCTTCTTGGTCTTCCTTCTCGGCAGCCCTGGCTTCACCCCCCAGGCTTCACCTGGAGCGATTCCACCAGTGGCTGTTTCTTTGTCTTCGGTTCGCCCTCCTCCTCCTGGTCGTCGTCTTCGTCACTAGCCCGACCCCCTGAACTAAGATCTCGGAACTGCGGTCATGCCACTTGAGCCTTGATCTTAGCCAAAAGGCCGAGAAGCGATACCCCCAAAGGCGCGGACCGACGCGCGGGCGTTCCGCTGGCGCACAGTGGCGCAGGCCGACTCTCCTCTGGAGCCCGGGACCCGCGCAGCTGCCGGCCTCCCTGCAGCCAGAGGCCTGCCGCCGGACTCTGCTCCCCCTCTCTCTTGCCTGCCTGCCTTCCTGCCAGTCCCGGGCGGGGGCCCTGCTCTTTGATCTTCTGTCAACGGCCCGACAACGACCGCAGCCGCGGGGGGCGCCAGCCGCCCGGCCTCCTTAGCTTAGGCCCCTCCCACCGGCAGCAGCTGTGCCCAACCAGCTGCAAGCGAAAGCGGACCGCCAGCACCTGCGGGCAGAGGCAAGGGGCAGCTCTCTCTCTCGGGAGGGACGGGGACGCGCGCGCACACACACACGCCTGCCTGCCTGCCTGCCTGCCTGCCTGCGGAAAAAAAAGAAAGAAAAGGTGTATATACTAAGTTTTTTGGAGGGAAAACGCCCGGCTGTCGAAAGGGGCCCGCCTGCAAGGACGGGGACACACACACACACACACACACACACACACACACACACACAAGCCACGCCTGCCTCCCAGGGAAAAGGAGGAAAAAACTAAGTTTTTTGGAGGGAAAACGCACGGGAGCCGAAAAGGGGGCCGGCCTGCTGGCCGAGAGAGTCGAGGCGCGGGAAAGCGCACCGAGGGAGCACGGGAACGGGGAGGGGGAGAGAGAGACACAGAGGCACAGAGACACACGGATGGACGAGAGACGAGACCGGAGAGGAAGGAGCTCCGGTCCACCTCGCTTGCTTGCTAGCTACGTCTGTCTTTTCACCGCTGAGAGAAGGTAGTGCACCGTTCCCGGAGGCGCTGCAATACCGGGCCGATGCGTGGAGAGGACGGAGCAAGCTCCTGATCCAGCTCCCTGTTCCAAAAATCCGTTTAATATGTGGTCCCCCGATGGGGGACGTATCAGATATTAAACTGATAAGAACAGATACTACACTTGATCTTAGCCAAAAGGCCGAGAAGCGATACCCCCAAAGGCGCGGACCGACGCGCGGGCGTTCCGCTGGCGCACAGTGGCGCAGGCCGACTCTCCTCTGGAGCCCGGGACCCGCGCAGCTGCCGGCCTCCCTGCAGCCAGAGGCCTGCCGCCGGACTCTGCTCCCCCTCTCTCTTGCCTGCCTGCCTTCCTGCCAGTCCCGGGCGGGGGCCCTGCTCTTTGATCTTCTGTCAACGGCCCGACAACGACCGCAGCCGCGGGGGGCGCCAGCCGCCCGGCCTCCTTAGCTTAGGCCCCTCCCACCGGCAGCAGCTGTGCCCAACCAGCTGCAAGCGAAAGCGGACCGCCAGCACCTGCGGGCAGAGGCAAGGGGCAGCTCTCTCTCTCGGGAGGGACGGGGACGCGCGCGCACACACACACGCCTGCCTGCCTGCCTGCCTGCCTGCCTGCGGAAAAAAAAGAAAGAAAAGGTGTATATACTAAGTTTTTTGGAGGGAAAACGCCCGGCTGTCGAAAGGGGCCCGCCTGCAAGGACGGGGACACACACACACACACACACACACACACACACACACACACAAGCCACGCCTGCCTCCCAGGGAAAAGGAGGAAAAAACTAAGTTTTTTGGAGGGAAAACGCACGGGAGCCGAAAAGGGGGCCGGCCTGCTGGCCGAGAGAGTCGAGGCGCGGGAAAGCGCACCGAGGGAGCACGGGAACGGGGAGGGGGAGAGAGAGACACAGAGGCACAGAGACACACGGATGGACGAGAGACGAGACCGGAGAGGAAGGAGCTCCGGTCCACCTCGCTTGCTTGCTAGCTACGTCTGTCTTTTCACCGCTGAGAGAAGGTAGTGCACCGTTCCCGGAGGCGCTGCAATACCGGGCCGATGCGTGGAGAGGACGGAGCAAGCTCCTGATCCAGCTCCCTGTTCCAAAAATCCGTTTAATATGTGGTCCCCCGATGGGGGACGTATCAGATATTAAACTGATAAGAACAGATTTTTTTTTTTTTTTTTTTTATTAGAAACGTATAAAACATACAAAACAGCAAAAAAGACCCATCACACAAAAAATCAACCCACATGTTACTCAAAAAACACAGAAAACAACATTCAAAAACCCACACCTCTGAAAACCCAAGCAAAATACAATTTCCTTAACCCCGCCTCAAATGCAAATCAAAACCCACCCCCACATCTGAAAAAACAAAACATTCACCAAAACCATACCGACTTTTACTATACAAAACATAATAATCACCCCAACGAAAATAGCCCCTTCCACCTCTCCTTGGCTGCCGCAAAACCCCACCTCAGAATATCCCATTTTACCCGACATGCTATATCATATTTCACTTTATGCACGACAGCGGCTGGTGCTCCACTGACCCCATACTCAGTGAGGTCTTTGCGTGATGCCCACAGATGATATTTTACAAAACTGATCACCAGCCATAACAAAAAATTGATCCCCCATCTCCTTGTTTTTGGGATTCCACGCAGTATAACTTGTCTGGACACCACAAAGTCTAGTTTCACCTGCGTTAAAAGGCCCCCACACTGGTCCCATACCCTCTGTGCAAACCCACAATCCCATAAAACGTGTGCGATGGACTCGGTTTCTTGGCAGTCAGTGCGTGGGCACTTGTCCTGCCTGGAGAGACCATGTCTGTGTAAAGTCTCTCGGACTGGAAGTCTGTTCCACACCACCAACCAATTGAGGTCCTTCAGCTTATTTTCCAGCCCTACCGATTGCGTCTGCCTCCACACCTCTCCCGGAACTCCCACAATAGCCGGCTCCTCCTTTGCAGTAGCCAGCTGGTACAGTGCCTTGTGGTCCAGCAGTGCTGTACCTCCCTTAGCATCCGGGTGCTTTTTTAGCCATTGTACCGCATGTTTATAATACCATGGCAGCCTTTCTGCCTTGGGTGTTGTGTTTGTCCACACTACCAAATGTTTTACTGCAGAGGCAAACCACAAGTGTGCAAAGGGGACGCACAGGTGGTCCGGACTCTCCTTCAGAAGTCTGCACAGCCCCGAGATGAAAAGTGAGTCCAATTTCACCGGCAGGTCCGGCACCGCCCGACCTCCTTCCTCCACCGGCCTGTGCATGTCCACCCGCTTGATGTACTCATATCCTCCGCCCCAAATGAAGCGGAAGATGGTCCTCACCAGCTCTCTACGGAACCTGGGAGGCAGCGGGAAAACACAGGCCAGATGGATGAGCAACGGCAATATATCCACCTTCACTACCAGGACTTTTCCTACCAGTGTCAAATGCCTACTCTGCCACAAACCTAACTTCTGATTCACTTTTGAGATCTTACTCCTCCAGTTAATTGTGGCAGAGTCAGCAGTATGGAAACTGACCCCCAAGATCTTCACGGGCCCTGTCTCTAGTTTGAGACCTCCTACCACATCCTGCCTGTTCTTCCATCTGCCAAAATATTTGACGGTGCACTTGCTGAGATTAAGCAGTGCACCCGTTCCTGCAGCCATGGCGTCCGCTATCTGCAGAACCCGAGTGAGAGACCTGTCAGTGGTAAGAAACAAAGTTACATCGTCTGCGTAAGCCATCAACTTTGCCTGTGCTCCACCGCTACCCGGGACTAGTACACCCTCCACCCAAGGGTCACTCTGGATTCGTCGCAAAAAGGGCTCCAGGTATAGCACGTAGAGGAGAGGGGACAAGGGACACCCCTGCCTCACCCCACGGCTAACCACGAACCCCATCCCCAACCTTCCATTCACACATACCCTTGAGATGACCCCGTTATATAAAATCCTGAGCCATCGGATAAAAGTTCCACCAATCCCTAGTCTCTTTAAAACCTCCCAAAGGAAGGGATGACACACTCTGTCAAAGGCTTTACTTTGATCTAAGCTTACCAGAATGAGCTCCAAGCCCCTTTCCTCCACCCATTCAATGATGTCTCTCACCAACTGGAGATTCCAGGCTAGTTTCCTTCCTTCCACACTGCAGGTCTGATCCCTGCAGACCAGACCCGGCATCACCTTCCTCAGCCGCCTACTCAGCACCCTGGCCAGGATCTTATAGTCAGTGCAGAGCAATTGGATCGGCCTCCAGTTTTCCAGGTCCTCCTTGTCCCCTTTCTTAAAAATCAAAGACAGAACTCCAGTTTTCATAGTTCCCGTTAACTCCCCTGACTCTAAGATTTCGTTAAAAACTTCGAGCAGGATAGGCTGCAGTTTATCCCAAAACACCACGTAAAAGTCAATGGGCAAGCCATCAATTCCGGGAGCCGTCCCCCTCCGCATCCCTGCCATGGCTTCCCTTAGTTCCTCACCCGAAAGCTCTCCCTCCAGTTCAGGCATGCCCTCCTCTACCGTCACTATTCCCGCCAACCACTCCTCCCACAAGTCAGTGTCCACTGGTTTCCCCGAGAACAGTTCCCTGTAAAAATCCGAGGCACACCTGACCATATCTGCTGGGTCAGAGGTAACGGAACCGTCTTTTTGCTTTAGGCCCTCCACCAAAGTTCTGGCTTGCCGAGAACGCACCGAGCCGAAAAACATAGCCGAGCATTTCTCATCCTTTTCCCTCCAATTTCCCTTCGCTCTAAAGAGAAAATCGTTGGCTCGCGCCAACCACCACTCTTTCATCCGAAGCCTGATCTCCGCCGCCTTCGGTGCGTCAAAAGAGCCTCCCTGATTAAATCCCTCATAGAGGGTCTGTAACTCCTGTTGGAGCTGATCTAAATCCTCCCTCTCCTTCCGTCTCCTGTCTCGGCAATATTTGACCGATTCCTTGCATATAACTCTTTTACACATCTCCCACCAATTGACAGCGGACAGATATTTCCATCTCTGACTGCAGAGACTTTCAATCAGGTCAACTATCCTGCTTCTGAACTCAACCTCGGACAACACCTTAACATTTAGCCTCCAGTAACCTGATCTGGGGCCTGGGTCATCCGAGGTCAGACAGGCAGACAGCAACATGTGGTCAGAAAACCATACAGGAACAATATGTCCTACCGTAGACCGTCCACTTAGGGTAGTGAAGATGTAATCCAGTCTCCTGAAGATATCCTTGCCGTTGCTCCAAGTAAACTGTTTAGAGGCCGGGCCCGAGATGTTAAGGCCGTCCTGCAATTTAAAATGACTCACCAACTCTCTCAGGGCTCGCGCCCCTGCCCTATTTGTGTCACCAATATCGACATTAAAATCCCCGCCCATCACCACCGTTCTGTTGGTAAATAGGAGTGGCTCGATCTTTCTTATAAAATCTGCCTGAAGGCGCCTTTCAGCCGGTCCATACACCGCTATCAGGCGCACTTTCAGGCCATCCCACACCCCATCCACTACCAATAAACGCCCCGGAACAACCACACAAACCTCACCCCCCACAAAATTTGACACCCCACATAAAATCCCGATGCCTGAAGAGTGCACCCCTCCAATGCTCCACCAGGACTCTCCTTTTTGCCATTCTTTCTTAAAATCCGCTACATCCTTCTGTGACCCCAAATGAACCTCCTGAACAAAACAAAAGCCGAACTGGCGACTCGCAAGGTCTTTGAAGACGCCAGTCCGCTTCGCAGGGTTCCTCAAACCCCTCACATTTACCGTACAAATAATACGACTCATGGCGGGTCATGAGAAGTTTGTACCCTAGTCTCCTCTTCCTGGCTAACCTCTGAGTTATCTGTCTCAGCTGATGTTGAATCGCTCTCCCCCTCCCCGGAGTGCTGCAAGCTCCCCTCCCCCGAGGAAGATGACTCGCTCTCGGGATCCCCGGGTACCTGCGGGTGAGCCGGCTGTTCTATCTCTTTTAAACTCCCTACCTCCATCTCACTTCCCTCACTAGCCACTACCGGCTCACCTTGACCTGGAGGAAGTGGCTCCTCGCTCACCTCCACCTCCTCTGATTCCTCAGGGGTGACTGAAACGGCAGAAAGAGTACCCCCCTCCACCTCCAATCCCTCCCCTGACCTTTCCCCCCTTGCGTTTCCCCTCCCCGCCACCTCCTCTCCTTTCTTTCCCGTCGCTCCACCCGCACCCTCCACCTTTTCGAAACCAGGCTCGAGGGATTTCCCGGATGCTACCCCCTCCCGGCTACTGTCTTCCTCCACTCCATCTGAATCGCTGCCTAAAGTCTCAATAGGCAGCCCCCGGAAACGATTTTGCAACCCCAACTTGGCGCGTCGCAAATCAGGGCCCTTCGGCCCTCTCCCTCCCTTCCTCTTTGTAGACCTACTTAAAACCGGGGACCAGCTCGGGGACTCTGGTCGGCCTTCTGGGACCATATCAGCCCAGGACCTGGACTCTGGGTGTTCGTCACCCGCTTCACCCGCCCCCTCTGCTGCTTGCCCTGGTCCACCCTTATCCCCCTCCTTAGTTTTCCCCACAGTCCCGAAAAACATAAACGGACCACCGGAGGGTCCTGGTAATTCCAGTCTCGGATCTTTCGGGGGAGCCTTCACAATGTCCGCAAAGCTCTTCTGCTTTCTGGGACACGAGCGATACACGTGACCCGCTGACCCACACAGATCACATGTCAGTACCTGTCCGCAGTTCTTCGCCTCGTGTCCCTCCGCACCGCACCTCCTGCAGAAACCTCCTGGGCAGTTCGCTGCAATGTGTCCCTGTTGCAAACACTTTTTACATGTCAGGGGCTGCCCTGGGTAGAAAAGGTAGCCCCTGTTTGACCCGATATTAAAGTAGGCAGGGGGATGCAAAACGCCCTCCTCTCCAGACGGCTGAGGTCGGAGCCTGACCAAATACCTCCTCCTCCCGGTCCAGACCCCCGCCTCGTCCACCACTTTGCTGCCGGCCCCTTGAATGTCCACAAACCTGGTTAAATACATCACAATGTCTCGCTCAGGCAACAACGTGTTAAACAGGTGGACGGTAAGCGTCCTCAGCTCCCTCGCAAAGAGAGGCTCCATCAAAAACAAAGACATCGGAAAAGAATTTTTCCCGGATTGCGCCTTCTGCCACACAGTCTCGCACAACTTGTCCGACTCCATTGTCAAATCAAAAATACCTTTCCCCGGGAAATCCTGCAAACTAGTGATATCCTTGACCTTAATCCCAAGTCCATGAAACAAAATGTCTCTTTCAAACTTGTCCCTCTTCATCCAGGTAGCCTTATCTTCCGCCGTCTTCACCACGAAGCGCACTGTGCGCCGCATCTGTCCCTCACGGGACAGAGGGTGCCCAGCCGCCAGGTCGCGGGTCCACTCACCCGCCGCCGCCGTCGTCGCCGCCGCCGCCGCCATCAGGAAGCCCCACTTCGCCCCCTGGGCTCAACCCAGGGCGACTACCCGTGGTAGCTTGGAATCCGCGGCCTCCGTCCTCCTCCGGCAGGTTGGTTCTCCTCCCTCTGGTTGGTCCTCGATCTCCCTCCTCTCCGCCGCCGTCGCCGCCGTCGTCTTCTCCGTCTTCTCCGTCGTCGTCTTCTCGTCCCCCAGCCAAGTCATCAAGCCGCGGGCCTGCCACGTACTTTCCGATCTTAGCCAGAAGGCCGAGAAGCGATACCCCCAAAGGCGCGGACCGACGCGCGGGCGTTCCGCTGGCGCACAGTGGCGCAGGCCGACTCTCCTCTGGAGCCCGGGACCCGCGCAGCTGCCGGCCTCCCTGCAGCCAGAGGCCTGCCGCCGGACTCTGCTCCCCCTCTCTCTTGCCTGCCTGCCTTCCTGCCAGTCCCGGGCGGGGGCCCTGCTCTTTGATCTTCTGTCAACGGCCCGACAACGACCGCAGCCGCGGGGGGCGCCAGCCGCCCGGCCTCCTTAGCTTAGGCCCCTCCCACCGGCAGCAGCTGTGCCCAACCAGCTGCAAGCGAAAGCGGACCGCCAGCACCTGCGGGCAGAGGCAAGGGGCAGCTCTCTCTCTCGGGAGGGACGGGGACGCGCGCGCACACACACACGCCTGCCTGCCTGCCTGCCTGCCTGCCTGCGGAAAAAAAAGAAAGAAAAGGTGTATATACTAAGTTTTTTGGAGGGAAAACGCCCGGCTGTCGAAAGGGGCCCGCCTGCAAGGACGGGGACACACACACACACACACACACACACACACACACACACACAAGCCACGCCTGCCTCCCAGGGAAAAGGAGGAAAAAACTAAGTTTTTTGGAGGGAAAACGCACGGGAGCCGAAAAGGGGGCCGGCCTGCTGGCCGAGAGAGTCGAGGCGCGGGAAAGCGCACCGAGGGAGCACGGGAACGGGGAGGGGGAGAGAGAGACACAGAGGCACAGAGACACACGGATGGACGAGAGACGAGACCGGAGAGGAAGGAGCTCCGGTCCACCTCGCTTGCTTGCTAGCTACGTCTGTCTTTTCACCGCTGAGAGAAGGTAGTGCACCGTTCCCGGAGGCGCTGCAATACCGGGCCGATGCGTGGAGAGGACGGAGCAAGCTCCTGATCCAGCTCCCTGTTCCAAAAATCCGTTTAATATGTGGTCCCCCGATGGGGGACGTATCAGATATTAAACTGATAAGAACAGATTTTTTTTTTTTTTTTTTATGTTTTTATTACAAAAATAACAAACTACAACACACCAAGGTAAGACAACAACAACATTTCCACCATTCAAACAAAAAGAACAAATCAGCCCCCCCTTGGAACAATAGCAACACCCCATATGATATTACACTCCACAGTCAAGATCAAAAATCAGAAAGCCACAAAGTATAAATAAGACAATATTCATATGAGTTCAAACAGAAAACCTCCAAAACACAGTCACCGAAAATATTTACACAAATTCCTTACATTACCATAATCCCGCCCAGTATGCAAAATTAATCCCTCCTCCATCCCCAACATTTCCATTATTATTATAAAACCAAGAAATACAGAAACAAAACCATACACAGAAAACCAATTCAACACCCCAAAGAAATTAACCCCTTCCACCTTTCTTTTGCCGCTGCAAAACCCCACCGCAGGATGTCCCACCGGACACGTCTGCTGACATCGTTTTTGACTTTACGTAATACCGACACGGCTGTAACACTACCGCCGTGCTCCACCAGCTCCTTCCTAGCTGCCCATATATAAAACTTAACTAAACTTAGTATAAACCATAACAAAAATTCTGTATTCCATTTCCTCGCTCCCTTTATTCCTCGAATCACCACCCGGCTCGTTAAAACAAAATCAAGGGCGACTTTCTGCAAGAGCTCCTCGCAGTGACCCCACACCCTTTGGGCGAAAACACAACCCCAGAATACATGTAGTAGGGTCTCCACCTCAGAACAGTCGGGATGCGGGCACCTGTCCTGCCTGGACAATCCGTGCCTGTGGAGCGTGTCCCTCACGGGCAACCTGTTCCAGAGCAACCGCCAGTTGAGGTCCTTGAGTCTGTGTTCTAGACCCACCGGCTGGATCTGCCTCCACTCCTCCTCCGACACCCCCACGACCGCAGGTTCCCCCTTCTCCATAATAACCCTATACATTCGCCTATGATCCGTTGAACCCAAGCCCTTCCTGAACTCCGGATGTTTCTGGAGCCACACCACAGCATGCCTATAATGCCAAGGCAGCTTTTGTGCCTTCGGCGTTGTGTTCGTCCACACTACCAGGTGTTTCATCGTAGCTGCGAACCACAAACGAATAAAACAAACACAGAGGTGATCCGGGTCTTCGTATAGGGTTTTACACAGATTTGCAATGAAAATAGTGTCTAACTTCAACGGGAAGTCCGGAACAGCCCTACCACCCCCCTCCACTGGCCTGCACATGTCCGCCCTCCTTATATACTCATGCGTTCCACTCCAAACGAAGTGGAAGACCGCCCTCACCAGGTCTCGGCGGAGCCGAGCAGGCAGGGGGAACACGCAGGCCAAGTGAAGCAGCAGTGGCAGTACGTCCACCTTTAAAACTAGCACTTTCCCCGTGTATGTCAGCGACCTATTCAACCACAGGCCCATCTTTTGCTTAACCTTCCCCATCCTCAGGTCCCAATTGATCCTGGCCGAGTCCTGTGTATGGTAGAGAACTCCCAGAATCTTCACCGGCCCCGTCACCAAGGTAAGACCACCCGCCACATCTTGTCGTTCTTTCCACTTGCCAAAATATTTAACAGTACATTTTGACGTGTTCAAAAAAGCACCTGTCCCTCTGGTCTGACTCTCTACTATCTGTAGCACTTGTGAAAGGCTGCTGTCAGTGGTAAGAAACAACGAAATATCGTCCGCATAGGCAGCTATTTTTGCCTGTGCTCCCCCACTCCCCGGGACCACCACCCCTTCCACCCGGGGATCACCTCGAATCAGATGTAGAAAGGGTTCTATGTAGAGCACGTACAATAAGGGGGACAGAGGGCATCCTTGCCTCACCCCGCACCTGACTGGAATACCCATGCCTAGCTTACCATTAATGCATACCCTTGAGATGACATTGTTATACAAAACCTTGATCCATCTAATGAAGCCTTCGTCCAACCCCACTCTTTTCATCACCTCCCAAAGGAAAGTGTGATGTACCCGATCGAAAGCCTTGTTCTGATCAAGGTTCACAAGCATCATCTCAAGGTTCCTGTCTTCCACCCATTCTATCACGTCTCTGATCAACTGCAGGTTCCACTTTACGTTTCTGCCCTCCACACTGCAGGTTTGATCCCTACTCACCAGATCCGGCATCACCTTCCTCAGCCGTCTCCCCAATACTCTGGCCAAGATCTTATAATCGGTGCAGAGTAATTGGATCGGCCTCCAGTTCTCCAGATCTTCTTTATCCCCTTTCTTATAAACCAGAGACATGATACCAGTCCTCATCGTTCTTCCTAACTCACCCTCCTTCAGGACTTCATTATAGACCTCCAACAGCACCGGTAGTAACCTGTCCCGGAAGGTGACATAAAAATCTGTAGGAAGCCCGTCAATCCCAGGGGTAGTACCTTTTCGCAGGCCACCAATGGCTTCTCCTATCTCCGTCAGTGTTAGATCCCCACACACACCTTCCACACCAACCGTCTTCCTGTCGAAACCCACCAACCACTCATCCCACAAGCTCGCATCCACTGGTTTCTCTGAAAATAAAAACCTGTAAAAATTAGTTGCACACCTCACCATGCCTTCTATATCTCTGACAATGGACCCATCTTCTCTCCTCAGACCCTCAAAGAGAGTCTTCTTCTGTCTGGCTCGGACCGAGCCGAAGAACTGAGCTGAGCACTTCTCCTCGCCCTCCATCAGGGTGCCCTTAAGCCTAAACAAAAAATCCTTCGCTCGCTCTAACCAAAGTTCTTTCAGCCTGAGCTTGAGCTCTGAAACTTTTGCCATATCAAAAGCACCGCCCTGGTTGGAAGCCACATACAGATCTTCAAGTTCCTGCTGCAATCTCTCAAGCTCTCTTCTCTCTGCTACTTTCTTTTGGCAACAGTAGGAAATAGAAGCTTTGGAGATAGCCCTTTTACAGGCCTCCCACCAAAGAACCGCTGTCGGGTACCTCCCCCTCTGTAACTGGAAGCGTTCCAAAAGCGCAACTATCATGCTCTGATAATCGGCTTCCAATAACACTTTCGTGTTCAGCTTCCAGTAATTTGATTTAGGGTCCATACCATCTGGTATCAGATCAACCGACAGCAACAGATGATCTGAAAACCAAACCGGGGTAACCTGTGCCGCCTGTGTCAACCCACGCAGGGTGGTGAAGATATAATCCAGTCTTCTAAAAACACCCCTTCCGTTACTCCATGTGTGCATTCTCCCTCTCTGACTAAGATCTTTATGACCGTCCTTTAAATGAAACCGTGATATTAATTCCTTAAAACTACCCACACTCGCACCACTCACGTCACACACATCCATATTAAAATCCCCTCCCATCACCACCACCCTATTAGTAAACAGATGTGGCTCAAGATCTCTTAAAAACGCCGCCTGGAGCCGCCTTTCGGCAGGCCCGTAGACAGCTATCAGACGGACCTGCAGTCCGTCCCATACACCATCTACGACCATAAGCCTTCCCGGGACTATGATATTGACATCGTTAGCCGTGAAATTCGGGGTTCCACAAAGGATCCCAATTCCAGACGAGTGCACTCCCCCTACGCTCCACCAAGACTCCCCTTTAACCCAATCTCTCTTAAAGGTGGCAATATCACCTCTCGTGCCTAAATGTACCTCCTGCAGGAAACAAAAGCCGAATTGGCGCGCTTCTAAATATTTAAAGACGCCAATCCGCTTAACATGATTTTTAAGCCCTCTGGCGTTAACCGTACATACTGTGCGACTCATGTTGGATCAAAAGGAGTCCGCAGCTGTAACCCGTCTCCCAAACTAAAGTCACTTTGTATTCCGATAGGGCTAAGGACATTCTCCATCCCACTTGGAACCTGCGGGGACCCCTCCCCCAGGGATGATGGACTTACCCCAGGATCATCGGAGGTCAGAAGGTGGGTACCGCCGTCTTTCCCGGACTGTTCTGAGGTCTCCGAAACAGAAACTTCCTGTTCCACCACTATGTCCCCTTGGCCCGGGGGTATGGGGTCATCGAGCGTACTAACCGCGGCTGAGGCTTCCAAGGGGTCAGCCTCCTTACCCAGCTCTTCACCCCCCTCCCTCTGTTCCCCTTCCTCCCCACCCCCCCCTTCCCTGCCCCCTTCCCCTTCCCCTTCCCCCTCTACACCCTCCTCCACCCCTTCCTCCTTCCTACCCCCTTTCTTACCCTCCCCCCTCGCCCTCTTTACAGCAATCGCCTTTTTACGTCTCGGCCTTCTCTGTCCACTCTCTCCATCTTCTACCTTCTGGACCTCGACGTCGCTGGTTTCCGAGTCCTCCTCGGAATCTAGGACCTGGAAACGATTGGTCACCGTCTCAAACAAGCACACGTCAGACCTCATTCTTCTCTTTTCAGCCGCCGACTTCCTCTTTGTGGCCCTGCTCGGCTGGATGGACCACTCCGGCGACCCCGATTCTGCCTCCTCCACCTGTTCGGCCCATGATGAGGTCCCCGGACGCGCCTCTTCAGGTACCTCGGTCGCCGTTGCTGGCTCCTCTGGTCTATCGCCTCTGTCCTCTCTTACGTCTGCACAAGGCCTCTGGGTGGTCGCAGCCTTCTGCGGTGGTCTGGTCTCGTCTCCCCTCGAGCCCTCCGCCGAGGTCCGCACCACATCTGCAAAACTCCGGCTCTTCCTCGGACAGACCCTGTAAACATGGCCTTCTGCCCCACATAGGTCACATGTCAAAACCTTGGTGCAATCCTTTGTGTCATGAGTTGTGGCCTTACACTTTCGACACACACCACCGGGACAGTTCATAGCCACATGTCCTCTCTGAAAACATTTCTTACATGTCACAGGTTGGCCCGGGTAAAAGAGGTAACCCCTATTAGGCCCTATTGAAAAATAAGCCGGGGGGTGAACCACACCCTCGCCCTCAGACGGCTTAGGTCTCAGCCTCACCGTATAGCGCCTCTTACCAGTCCACACTCTGAGGACGTCTAAATCTTTCTGGCCTTCTCCCTGGACATCCACGAACCTGGATAAAAAGGTAATTATGTCCCTTTCTGGTACCCGGTGGTTAAACAAATGAATTGTCAAAGTCCTGAGTTCCCTGGCGAACAACGGCTCTATCAGGAACTCATTAAGTGGAGCCACCTCCTTTCCCTCGCACACTCTCTCCCAAGCCTTCTCACAAAGTTCGTCGCTCGCGAGAGACAGGTCGTAAATCCCTCGAACCGGGAAGTCTTGCAAACAATCGATGTCCTTCAACTCGATCCCCAAAGCCTTCATCAGGACCACTCGTTCAAACCGCTCACGGTTCATCCAGTCCTTCTTCCTCTCCGCATCCTTCACCACAAAGCGCACTGTGCACCGCATCAGCCCCTCACGGGACAGAGGGTGCACAGCCGCCGGACCGCGGGCCCGCTCACCACCGCCGACCGCCGTCATCTTGGAGGCCCCACTTCGCCCCCTGGGCTCAACCCAGGGCGACTACCCGTGGTGACCTTTGGTGGACGTCTGCTCCGGTCTTCTGGTGGTAAGGATCCGCCCGTCTGGTCTGGTCTGGTTCCGCCGTTCGTCGTCTTCTCCTTCTCCTCCTCGCCTTCGTCGTCTTCACCTTTTGACAAGTCCTCGGACCGCGGTCATGCCACGTATCGTCGGAACTTGGCCAAAAGGCCGAGAAGCGATACCCCCAAAGGCGCGGACCGACGCGCGGGCGTTCCGCTGGCGCACAGTGGCGCAGGCCGACTCTCCTCTGGAGCCCGGGACCCGCGCAGCTGCCGGCCTCCCTGCAGCCAGAGGCCTGCCGCCGGACTCTGCTCCCCCTCTCTCTTGCCTGCCTGCCTTCCTGCCAGTCCCGGGCGGGGGCCCTGCTCTTTGATCTTCTGTCAACGGCCCGACAACGACCGCAGCCGCGGGGGGCGCCAGCCGCCCGGCCTCCTTAGCTTAGGCCCCTCCCACCGGCAGCAGCTGTGCCCAACCAGCTGCAAGCGAAAGCGGACCGCCAGCACCTGCGGGCAGAGGCAAGGGGCAGCTCTCTCTCTCGGGAGGGACGGGGACGCGCGCGCACACACACACGCCTGCCTGCCTGCCTGCCTGCCTGCCTGCGGAAAAAAAAGAAAGAAAAGGTGTATATACTAAGTTTTTTGGAGGGAAAACGCCCGGCTGTCGAAAGGGGCCCGCCTGCAAGGACGGGGACACACACACACACACACACACACACACACACACACACACAAGCCACGCCTGCCTCCCAGGGAAAAGGAGGAAAAAACTAAGTTTTTTGGAGGGAAAACGCACGGGAGCCGAAAAGGGGGCCGGCCTGCTGGCCGAGAGAGTCGAGGCGCGGGAAAGCGCACCGAGGGAGCACGGGAACGGGGAGGGGGAGAGAGAGACACAGAGGCACAGAGACACACGGATGGACGAGAGACGAGACCGGAGAGGAAGGAGCTCCGGTCCACCTCGCTTGCTTGCTAGCTACGTCTGTCTTTTCACCGCTGAGAGAAGGTAGTGCACCGTTCCCGGAGGCGCTGCAATACCGGGCCGATGCGTGGAGAGGACGGAGCAAGCTCCTGATCCAGCTCCCTGTTCCAAAAATCCGTTTAATATGTGGTCCCCCGATGGGGGACGTATCAGATATTAAACTGATAAGAACAGATTTTTTTTTTTTTATTACAAAATACAAAATATTACAAGACATACATCAAGCACTTTCAAAATACAGCAAGAAACCACAAAACAATAGTTCGTAATACATCAGGTACAAAATACAGAGCACAGCATTAGCATAACTCCTCCCCCTATTCAAAATCAAGACTTTCCAACCAGGGTTTCACCCGTTTCTTTAAATTGATCCCATCAAACCCATATCACACAAGCCGCACCTCCCTCTCCCACCCTGTAAGAAAAACAACATTCCACCCATCGTATAATACATAACAAGACAAAAGTCAAACAATCCCAAAGACCATGAAAAACACAAACATTAATCCACAAGTCATCTTGTACAAAATACAATACAACATATTAGCATGACTCCTCCCCTTATTCAAAACAGGGCCTTCCCCCCACCAAAGCTTCAACCAAAACCCCTTTTTTCTTACAACACAGTGCAACCCATTCAACAAAACCTGAAAGGCAAACAGACATTAAAGATCAACAAGACCCTTCCACTTTTCCCGGGCGGCATGGAAACCCCATCTTCGCATTTCACCCGACATCTTTTGACGGAATAAAGCAATCAGTCTATCATAAATCCCCTTAGCGGTAGGCTGAATACCAGTCTTACACAGTCCCTGCCTTGTTTCCCATAAACAAAACTTACACATACTAATAACATACCACAGTAAGAAAAGATTCCCAGAGGTAAGATTTTTGCGCTTAAACCCCAGGAGCATCGTATTACAATCCAGAACAAAACCAGGGGTGACTTTATCAAACAAACATGAACATAAAACCCATACAGACTTAGCAAGTTTACAATCCCAAAAGGTGTGCCGGATGGTTTCTTCTTTCCCACAGCCTGCCACAGGACATGCAGCAGATCGAGCCAACCGATGACTGTGGAGTACGGCCCGGACAGGAAGTCTTCCCCAAACGCACAGCCAGTTCAGGTCCGCCAGCCGATTCTCCAGGCCCTTAGGCTGGATGCCCAGCCAGACGTCCGCACTCACGCCGCACACCGCAGGACCAGTAAAACCTTTTTCAATGACAGTGCTATACAGCTGCTTATGACTCACTGCAACAGCACCATCCTTACCTTCAGGGTGCAGCTTGACCCAATGAACAGCGTGTCTGTAATGCCAGGGCAAATTTTCACCTCGGGGTACAGAATTATCCCAAGTCACCAAATGTCTCATCGTAAAAGAAAACCAAAAACGTACAAAATACTGACTGTCATGTTCTATGGGACTAGAAATCGCTAGGACAAGTTGAGATACAAATAAACAATCAAGCTTGAGGGGAATATGAGGAACCCCCCTTCCCCCCGCATCAACACCCCGATACATGTCAAGACGCTTTATATATTCATATCTCCCTCCCCACATGAAGGAAAAAACCTCCCGTACAAAATCTCTTCTCAATCTTGCCGGTAGAGGATAAACATAGGCAAGGTACAATAAACGAGGCAAAATGTCCACTTTTAACACCAAGACTTTTCCTGGAAAGGAAAGGCGACGCACTTTCCATAGACCCAACTGTTGACGTACCGAACTCAGCTTCTTAACCCAGTTCGTGCTGGCAGGCATCCCGGCTTCAAATAGGACACCTAGGATCTTCAAGGGACCATCACAGACCACCAAGCCACAGGAATTTCTATCACCCACCCTCCATGCCCCGAAAAATTTCACAGAGGACTTCTCTTTATTTACCTTAGACCCAGAAACCTGGGAGAAAGACTCGACAACCTCCAAGGCTACAGCCAGGCTGTAAGTGCTGCTAAGAAAAAGAGTGATGTCATCGGCATATAACAAGACTTTCAAATGCCTACCACCGCTCCCGGGGATAAGAATCCCGTCTATCCTTGGGTCACCTCTGAACGCTACTGCCAGTGGCTCGATGTACAACACATACAGTAGAGGAGAGAGGGGGCAGCCTTGCCGCACCCCTGCTTCCTGCTTCACACCCTTCCCCAGGTACCCATTAACACAAGCTCTGCTCAAGACCTTGAAATATAACAACCGAATAAGGGAGATGAGCAAAGGGTCAATACCAAAACTGGACAACACAGTAAACAAAAAGTGGTGGTCTACCCGGTCGAAAGCTTTCTCTTGATCTAACCCTACGACCAGCAGGGGAAGTCCCCTATCTTCTGACCACGCTAGAACATCTCTGACTAATTGCAAATTCTTCATACAACTGCGGCCGGGGATGCTACAAGCCTGCTCCCGACCTACTATGTCGGCTAGGATCTTCTGCACCCTATTAGCAAGGCATTTAGCCAGTATCTTATAATCGACCGTGAGCATTGTAAGGGGTCTCCAATTTGCCAGATTGGCTGCGTCCCCTTTCTTGAACAGGAGCACTAACACTCCTGTCCTCATGGACTCACTTAGCTCACCGGAACAAAAGGCCTCAGTATAAACTTCCAACAAAGCTGGACCTAAGAGGTCCCAAAAGGCAACATAAAATTCTTTAGAGAGGCCATCAATCCCTGGCACCTTCCCGTTTTTCATACCTCTCAGGGCTAATTCCATCTCTGCTAAAGAGACTGGAACGGACAACTCTCCCGTCTCTGGCACCTTGGGAAGACCACTACAGAAGTCCGAAGACTCTGACCTCGTCACTCGTTTCTGAAACAGCAAAGTATAATACGCTTCAACCACATCAATTAAACCCTCGGGTGATCTCACCCGCTGACCATCGGCCGCATACAACACAGAGATTGCCCTCTTTTTCTGCTGCTGCTTCACCTGGTTAAAAAAGTAAGCAGAGCACGTCTCCGTCTCCTCCCTATACCTATCTTGGAGGCGGATCAGGTACTTCTTTGCATCTGCAATATAAAAATCTTTCAGCCTGGCTTTTGCCAGAGCCGCACCTGTGATATCAAAGGCCTTCCCCTTATTGAACTGAACGTAGTACCGTTCTAAATTACGCTGCAATCTACGGTGCTCTCTCCTCCTCAGACTGCTTTTACGTTTACAATAAGCTATGGTGAAGGTCTTAATCTTTCCCTTGAGGTCGTCCCACCATGCTCTCAGACTGGGATAAAGCGGTTTCAGAGCAAACCAACTTTGGATCAGGGCTCTCACTGCAGAGCAAAAGTCAGCATCTGCCAGGATAGACACGTTCAATTTCCAGTACCCCGGCCCGAAGGAGGGGTTACCATCATTAACCTTTACCCAAAGCATGTCATGGTCAGTAAGGAAAGAGGGGACAATACCTGCATCTGCCACGACTAGAGAGCTCTCCAAAAATACATAATCCAGGCGCCTCACACACCCTCGGCTATTCCTCCACGTCGCCCCAGAAGCCCTGGGAAAAAGGGATCTGAAGCCATCTACCAAACTAAAGTGCTTCACCAGATCCCGCAAAGCGGTGGCGCCGAAATCAGTATCAGTGTCCAGGTCGACGTTACAATCACCGCAAAGAAAAACAGAACGATTAGTAACACACAAAGGTTCGAGAGAGGCAAAGAAATCTTTCCGCTCTAATCGCTGCGAGGGAGCATAAACACAAATAAACCTATATTTCTTATCAAACCTGTCAGCATCGAGCACCAACACCCTCCCCGGTACCCCGACAAAACTATTTACCACACAAAGGCTGTTGTCGTTTAACAAAATACCCACCCCCGCAGAATGCGCACTCCCAATCCCCCACACAGACTGACCACAATGCCAGTCATTTGAAAAATGTTCAGAGTCCACACTGTCCCGCACATGCACTTCCTGTAGGAAGAAAACAGAGCAACGAAGGCTGCGTAGAGATTGAAAAACAGCCAATCTCTTAACACGATTTCTCAAACCCCTGACATTCACCGAGCAGACGGTGAGAGTCATGTGTCCATGTTGGTGTTGTCAGCAACCGGGGATCCTGCAAAAGGCACCTCGTTCTGCAGCTTGTCCATCAAGAAGTCCGGGCCATAATAATCAGGACTCTGCAACGGAGAGAAGAGAGAGTCCGGCAACAAACCTGGAGACATTACCTGACCACCACTGCACTCAGACCACTGGTAACTGGTGCCAGGCGGAGTGTCGACACCAGACTCAACAGGCCCACTCTGCTCAGTTTCCATGGCGCCAGCTCTCTTAGAGTCCTCCTCATCCGTCGAAAGAATGCCTCCGGCTCCAGACTCCTCCTGCTGCCCTCTTCCCTTTCTCCTCCTCTTCTCCTTCTTCTTCCGCTTTCTAGGCTCCAGTTGCTCATCTCCACTGGCCTCAGCGGGAGGCTGGTCTGCAGCGGGGTCTGCAGGAACCGGCCTCTTACCTTGCACCTGGCCCCGAGATCCATCAGCCTCAGGCCCAGAGGCAACCGGGAGTTCCTCTCCCACGCCTCCAGATGGCGCCGGACTGACGTCCTCAGGTGCTCCAGGCTCCTGCAATGCAGTCCCTTCATCTGCCGTGCCGGCCGTCTCTGCAACAGTGTCTTTCACGGGTTCAGAGGTGTCGTCCTCCTCCCCGTCAACGATTATGTTCACATAGTTCGTTTTCATGGCCTGGACTCTATCAAAGGACCGGGCGTAACAGTTCTTCCACACATGGCCCTCGTCGCCACATAAAGTGCACATAACCCCTTTTTTGCAGTCTCTCATGAGATGCCCAAGCTCATTGCAGTTACGGCATCTTACCTGCGAGCATGACTCTGCAGTATGGCCAGGCTCCTGACATCTCCGGCAAGTTTTGGGCTGGCCCGCGTAAAAGAGGTAGCCCCGATCGGCCCCAAGGGCAAAAGACGCAGGAGGGTGCTTGAATCCATCCACGGAAGTAGGATCAGGCCGGAGCTTCACGGCGAACTGCCTCCGACCTGTCCACACCCCCAACCTGTCCACCACCCGGGTGCAGTCAGAAACAACGTCCACATAGCGGCTCAAAAAAAGATAAAGATCGTCATTCCGCACAAAGGGGTTATAAACGTGAACCGTGATCACCCGACGGGCTTTAGCCCAGAGCCCTTCAATGTCATAATGTATGAGGGGAACAACCTTCTCCCTTTCTCTACAACGCCGCAAAACTGAAAAATACTGGGTTTCCGTCGCAAAAGTAACATCCACTGACTTAGATGCGGTATATCCCTGAACACAAAGTAAGTCCCGAACTGAAAGATCAAGTCCCTTGAACAACACTGACTCGATGAAAGAAATCCTACTAGGCAACTCCAAATCCAAATCCTCCCGCAACTTAAACCTAATCGTATTCGGCAGCCCGGTCAAAGTGGCCGGCTGAGTAGATCTCCAAAAATAGTCCATCCTGACGCCGAAAAAATAAGGAAAACACTCCCAAAGGAGGCTCCTCACCGCCCGACGCCTGATGGACCCTCAAGGCAGCCCTGGCTTCACCCCCCAGGCTTCACCTGGAGCGATTCCACCAGTGGCTGTTTCTTTGTCTTCTTGGTCTTCCTTCTCGGCAGCCCTGGCTTCACCCCCCAGGCTTCACCTGGAGCGATTCCACCAGTGGCTGTTTCTTTGTCTTCGGTTCGCCCTCCTCCTCCTGGTCGTCGTCTTCGTCACTAGCCCGACCCCCTGAACTAAGATCTCGGAACTGCGGTCATGCCACTTGAGCCTTGATCTTAGCCAAAAGGCCGAGAAGCGATACCCCCAAAGGCGCGGACCGACGCGCGGGCGTTCCGCTGGCGCACAGTGGCGCAGGCCGACTCTCCTCTGGAGCCCGGGACCCGCGCAGCTGCCGGCCTCCCTGCAGCCAGAGGCCTGCCGCCGGACTCTGCTCCCCCTCTCTCTTGCCTGCCTGCCTTCCTGCCAGTCCCGGGCGGGGGCCCTGCTCTTTGATCTTCTGTCAACGGCCCGACAACGACCGCAGCCGCGGGGGGCGCCAGCCGCCCGGCCTCCTTAGCTTAGGCCCCTCCCACCGGCAGCAGCTGTGCCCAACCAGCTGCAAGCGAAAGCGGACCGCCAGCACCTGCGGGCAGAGGCAAGGGGCAGCTCTCTCTCTCGGGAGGGACGGGGACGCGCGCGCACACACACACGCCTGCCTGCCTGCCTGCCTGCCTGCCTGCGGAAAAAAAAGAAAGAAAAGGTGTATATACTAAGTTTTTTGGAGGGAAAACGCCCGGCTGTCGAAAGGGGCCCGCCTGCAAGGACGGGGACACACACACACACACACACACACACACACACACACACACAAGCCACGCCTGCCTCCCAGGGAAAAGGAGGAAAAAACTAAGTTTTTTGGAGGGAAAACGCACGGGAGCCGAAAAGGGGGCCGGCCTGCTGGCCGAGAGAGTCGAGGCGCGGGAAAGCGCACCGAGGGAGCACGGGAACGGGGAGGGGGAGAGAGAGACACAGAGGCACAGAGACACACGGATGGACGAGAGACGAGACCGGAGAGGAAGGAGCTCCGGTCCACCTCGCTTGCTTGCTAGCTACGTCTGTCTTTTCACCGCTGAGAGAAGGTAGTGCACCGTTCCCGGAGGCGCTGCAATACCGGGCCGATGCGTGGAGAGGACGGAGCAAGCTCCTGATCCAGCTCCCTGTTCCAAAAATCCGTTTAATATGTGGTCCCCCGATGGGGGACGTATCAGATATTAAACTGATAAGAACAGATTTTTTTTTTTTTTTTTTTTTATTACAAAATACAAAATATTACAAGACATACATCAAGCACTTTCAAAATACAGCAAGAAACCACAAAACAATAGTTCGTAATACATCAGGTACAAAATACAGAGCACAGCATTAGCATAACTCCTCCCCCTATTCAAAATCAAGACTTTCCAACCAGGGTTTCACCCGTTTCTTTAAATTGATCCCATCAAACCCATATCACACAAGCCGCACCTCCCTCTCCCACCCTGTAAGAAAAACAACATTCCACCCATCGTATAATACATAACAAGACAAAAGTCAAACAATCCCAAAGACCATGAAAAACACAAACATTAATCCACAAGTCATCTTGTACAAAATACAATACAACATATTAGCATGACTCCTCCCCTTATTCAAAACAGGGCCTTCCCCCCACCAAAGCTTCAACCAAAACCCCTTTTTTCTTACAACACAGTGCAACCCATTCAACAAAACCTGAAAGGCAAACAGACATTAAAGATCAACAAGACCCTTCCACTTTTCCCGGGCGGCATGGAAACCCCATCTTCGCATTTCACCCGACATCTTTTGACGGAATAAAGCAATCAGTCTATCATAAATCCCCTTAGCGGTAGGCTGAATACCAGTCTTACACAGTCCCTGCCTTGTTTCCCATAAACAAAACTTACACATACTAATAACATACCACAGTAAGAAAAGATTCCCAGAGGTAAGATTTTTGCGCTTAAACCCCAGGAGCATCGTATTACAATCCAGAACAAAACCAGGGGTGACTTTATCAAACAAACATGAACATAAAACCCATACAGACTTAGCAAGTTTACAATCCCAAAAGGTGTGCCGGATGGTTTCTTCTTTCCCACAGCCTGCCACAGGACATGCAGCAGATCGAGCCAACCGATGACTGTGGAGTACGGCCCGGACAGGAAGTCTTCCCCAAACGCACAGCCAGTTCAGGTCCGCCAGCCGATTCTCCAGGCCCTTAGGCTGGATGCCCAGCCAGACGTCCGCACTCACGCCGCACACCGCAGGACCAGTAAAACCTTTTTCAATGACAGTGCTATACAGCTGCTTATGACTCACTGCAACAGCACCATCCTTACCTTCAGGGTGCAGCTTGACCCAATGAACAGCGTGTCTGTAATGCCAGGGCAAATTTTCACCTCGGGGTACAGAATTATCCCAAGTCACCAAATGTCTCATCGTAAAAGAAAACCAAAAACGTACAAAATACTGACTGTCATGTTCTATGGGACTAGAAATCGCTAGGACAAGTTGAGATACAAATAAACAATCAAGCTTGAGGGGAATATGAGGAACCCCCCTTCCCCCCGCATCAACACCCCGATACATGTCAAGACGCTTTATATATTCATATCTCCCTCCCCACATGAAGGAAAAAACCTCCCGTACAAAATCTCTTCTCAATCTTGCCGGTAGAGGATAAACATAGGCAAGGTACAATAAACGAGGCAAAATGTCCACTTTTAACACCAAGACTTTTCCTGGAAAGGAAAGGCGACGCACTTTCCATAGACCCAACTGTTGACGTACCGAACTCAGCTTCTTAACCCAGTTCGTGCTGGCAGGCATCCCGGCTTCAAATAGGACACCTAGGATCTTCAAGGGACCATCACAGACCACCAAGCCACAGGAATTTCTATCACCCACCCTCCATGCCCCGAAAAATTTCACAGAGGACTTCTCTTTATTTACCTTAGACCCAGAAACCTGGGAGAAAGACTCGACAACCTCCAAGGCTACAGCCAGGCTGTAAGTGCTGCTAAGAAAAAGAGTGATGTCATCGGCATATAACAAGACTTTCAAATGCCTACCACCGCTCCCGGGGATAAGAATCCCGTCTATCCTTGGGTCACCTCTGAACGCTACTGCCAGTGGCTCGATGTACAACACATACAGTAGAGGAGAGAGGGGGCAGCCTTGCCGCACCCCTGCTTCCTGCTTCACACCCTTCCCCAGGTACCCATTAACACAAGCTCTGCTCAAGACCTTGAAATATAACAACCGAATAAGGGAGATGAGCAAAGGGTCAATACCAAAACTGGACAACACAGTAAACAAAAAGTGGTGGTCTACCCGGTCGAAAGCTTTCTCTTGATCTAACCCTACGACCAGCAGGGGAAGTCCCCTATCTTCTGACCACGCTAGAACATCTCTGACTAATTGCAAATTCTTCATACAACTGCGGCCGGGGATGCTACAAGCCTGCTCCCGACCTACTATGTCGGCTAGGATCTTCTGCACCCTATTAGCAAGGCATTTAGCCAGTATCTTATAATCGACCGTGAGCATTGTAAGGGGTCTCCAATTTGCCAGATTGGCTGCGTCCCCTTTCTTGAACAGGAGCACTAACACTCCTGTCCTCATGGACTCACTTAGCTCACCGGAACAAAAGGCCTCAGTATAAACTTCCAACAAAGCTGGACCTAAGAGGTCCCAAAAGGCAACATAAAATTCTTTAGAGAGGCCATCAATCCCTGGCACCTTCCCGTTTTTCATACCTCTCAGGGCTAATTCCATCTCTGCTAAAGAGACTGGAACGGACAACTCTCCCGTCTCTGGCACCTTGGGAAGACCACTACAGAAGTCCGAAGACTCTGACCTCGTCACTCGTTTCTGAAACAGCAAAGTATAATACGCTTCAACCACATCAATTAAACCCTCGGGTGATCTCACCCGCTGACCATCGGCCGCATACAACACAGAGATTGCCCTCTTTTTCTGCTGCTGCTTCACCTGGTTAAAAAAGTAAGCAGAGCACGTCTCCGTCTCCTCCCTATACCTATCTTGGAGGCGGATCAGGTACTTCTTTGCATCTGCAATATAAAAATCTTTCAGCCTGGCTTTTGCCAGAGCCGCACCTGTGATATCAAAGGCCTTCCCCTTATTGAACTGAACGTAGTACCGTTCTAAATTACGCTGCAATCTACGGTGCTCTCTCCTCCTCAGACTGCTTTTACGTTTACAATAAGCTATGGTGAAGGTCTTAATCTTTCCCTTGAGGTCGTCCCACCATGCTCTCAGACTGGGATAAAGCGGTTTCAGAGCAAACCAACTTTGGATCAGGGCTCTCACTGCAGAGCAAAAGTCAGCATCTGCCAGGATAGACACGTTCAATTTCCAGTACCCCGGCCCGAAGGAGGGGTTACCATCATTAACCTTTACCCAAAGCATGTCATGGTCAGTAAGGAAAGAGGGGACAATACCTGCATCTGCCACGACTAGAGAGCTCTCCAAAAATACATAATCCAGGCGCCTCACACACCCTCGGCTATTCCTCCACGTCGCCCCAGAAGCCCTGGGAAAAAGGGATCTGAAGCCATCTACCAAACTAAAGTGCTTCACCAGATCCCGCAAAGCGGTGGCGCCGAAATCAGTATCAGTGTCCAGGTCGACGTTACAATCACCGCAAAGAAAAACAGAACGATTAGTAACACACAAAGGTTCGAGAGAGGCAAAGAAATCTTTCCGCTCTAATCGCTGCGAGGGAGCATAAACACAAATAAACCTATATTTCTTATCAAACCTGTCAGCATCGAGCACCAACACCCTCCCCGGTACCCCGACAAAACTATTTACCACACAAAGGCTGTTGTCGTTTAACAAAATACCCACCCCCGCAGAATGCGCACTCCCAATCCCCCACACAGACTGACCACAATGCCAGTCATTTGAAAAATGTTCAGAGTCCACACTGTCCCGCACATGCACTTCCTGTAGGAAGAAAACAGAGCAACGAAGGCTGCGTAGAGATTGAAAAACAGCCAATCTCTTAACACGATTTCTCAAACCCCTGACATTCACCGAGCAGACGGTGAGAGTCATGTGTCCATGTTGGTGTTGTCAGCAACCGGGGATCCTGCAAAAGGCACCTCGTTCTGCAGCTTGTCCATCAAGAAGTCCGGGCCATAATAATCAGGACTCTGCAACGGAGAGAAGAGAGAGTCCGGCAACAAACCTGGAGACATTACCTGACCACCACTGCACTCAGACCACTGGTAACTGGTGCCAGGCGGAGTGTCGACACCAGACTCAACAGGCCCACTCTGCTCAGTTTCCATGGCGCCAGCTCTCTTAGAGTCCTCCTCATCCGTCGAAAGAATGCCTCCGGCTCCAGACTCCTCCTGCTGCCCTCTTCCCTTTCTCCTCCTCTTCTCCTTCTTCTTCCGCTTTCTAGGCTCCAGTTGCTCATCTCCACTGGCCTCAGCGGGAGGCTGGTCTGCAGCGGGGTCTGCAGGAACCGGCCTCTTACCTTGCACCTGGCCCCGAGATCCATCAGCCTCAGGCCCAGAGGCAACCGGGAGTTCCTCTCCCACGCCTCCAGATGGCGCCGGACTGACGTCCTCAGGTGCTCCAGGCTCCTGCAATGCAGTCCCTTCATCTGCCGTGCCGGCCGTCTCTGCAACAGTGTCTTTCACGGGTTCAGAGGTGTCGTCCTCCTCCCCGTCAACGATTATGTTCACATAGTTCGTTTTCATGGCCTGGACTCTATCAAAGGACCGGGCGTAACAGTTCTTCCACACATGGCCCTCGTCGCCACATAAAGTGCACATAACCCCTTTTTTGCAGTCTCTCATGAGATGCCCAAGCTCATTGCAGTTACGGCATCTTACCTGCGAGCATGACTCTGCAGTATGGCCAGGCTCCTGACATCTCCGGCAAGTTTTGGGCTGGCCCGCGTAAAAGAGGTAGCCCCGATCGGCCCCAAGGGCAAAAGACGCAGGAGGGTGCTTGAATCCATCCACGGAAGTAGGATCAGGCCGGAGCTTCACGGCGAACTGCCTCCGACCTGTCCACACCCCCAACCTGTCCACCACCCGGGTGCAGTCAGAAACAACGTCCACATAGCGGCTCAAAAAAAGATAAAGATCGTCATTCCGCACAAAGGGGTTATAAACGTGAACCGTGATCACCCGACGGGCTTTAGCCCAGAGCCCTTCAATGTCATAATGTATGAGGGGAACAACCTTCTCCCTTTCTCTACAACGCCGCAAAACTGAAAAATACTGGGTTTCCGTCGCAAAAGTAACATCCACTGACTTAGATGCGGTATATCCCTGAACACAAAGTAAGTCCCGAACTGAAAGATCAAGTCCCTTGAACAACACTGACTCGATGAAAGAAATCCTACTAGGCAACTCCAAATCCAAATCCTCCCGCAACTTAAACCTAATCGTATTCGGCAGCCCGGTCAAAGTGGCCGGCTGAGTAGATCTCCAAAAATAGTCCATCCTGACGCCGAAAAAATAAGGAAAACACTCCCAAAGGAGGCTCCTCACCGCCCGACGCCTGATGGACCCTCAAGGCAGCCCTGGCTTCACCCCCCAGGCTTCACCTGGAGCGATTCCACCAGTGGCTGTTTCTTTGTCTTCTTGGTCTTCCTTCTCGGCAGCCCTGGCTTCACCCCCCAGGCTTCACCTGGAGCGATTCCACCAGTGGCTGTTTCTTTGTCTTCGGTTCGCCCTCCTCCTCCTGGTCGTCGTCTTCGTCACTAGCCCGACCCCCTGAACTAAGATCTCGGAACTGCGGTCATGCCACTTGAGCCTTGATCTTAGCCAAAAGGCCGAGAAGCGATACCCCCAAAGGCGCGGACCGACGCGCGGGCGTTCCGCTGGCGCACAGTGGCGCAGGCCGACTCTCCTCTGGAGCCCGGGACCCGCGCAGCTGCCGGCCTCCCTGCAGCCAGAGGCCTGCCGCCGGACTCTGCTCCCCCTCTCTCTTGCCTGCCTGCCTTCCTGCCAGTCCCGGGCGGGGGCCCTGCTCTTTGATCTTCTGTCAACGGCCCGACAACGACCGCAGCCGCGGGGGGCGCCAGCCGCCCGGCCTCCTTAGCTTAGGCCCCTCCCACCGGCAGCAGCTGTGCCCAACCAGCTGCAAGCGAAAGCGGACCGCCAGCACCTGCGGGCAGAGGCAAGGGGCAGCTCTCTCTCTCGGGAGGGACGGGGACGCGCGCGCACACACACACGCCTGCCTGCCTGCCTGCCTGCCTGCCTGCGGAAAAAAAAGAAAGAAAAGGTGTATATACTAAGTTTTTTGGAGGGAAAACGCCCGGCTGTCGAAAGGGGCCCGCCTGCAAGGACGGGGACACACACACACACACACACACACACACACACACACACACACAAGCCACGCCTGCCTCCCAGGGAAAAGGAGGAAAAAACTAAGTTTTTTGGAGGGAAAACGCACGGGAGCCGAAAAGGGGGCCGGCCTGCTGGCCGAGAGAGTCGAGGCGCGGGAAAGCGCACCGAGGGAGCACGGGAACGGGGAGGGGGAGAGAGAGACACAGAGGCACAGAGACACACGGATGGACGAGAGACGAGACCGGAGAGGAAGGAGCTCCGGTCCACCTCGCTTGCTTGCTAGCTACGTCTGTCTTTTCACCGCTGAGAGAAGGTAGTGCACCGTTCCCGGAGGCGCTGCAATACCGGGCCGATGCGTGGAGAGGACGGAGCAAGCTCCTGATCCAGCTCCCTGTTCCAAAAATCCGTTTAATATGTGGTCCCCCGATGGGGGACGTATCAGATATTAAACTGATAAGAACAGATTTTTTTTTATATTTATTTGAAAACAGTTCATAAACATTCCATTTCATATTCACAGAATTCCATCCAAAGGTAACTCGCATACACCAGAAATTACATACAACCCAAACCCAAAATAACAACCCGTATGACAACCCGGGGTAGCATAAGGCATACTTAACCAACATAAACCAAGCGTCAACTTATTCGACAACACAGCCGTTCCTTTCCAACAAACCCAATATACAACAAAAAAACAAACCCCAAACCCTATCTATATCCTTACCTAGTAATTTCAATCTGCCAAACCATTCACGTCCGCAAACCATATAGATCTCATTTCCATAATCCCGCCCCCTTTGCAAATCAACCTTTCCCTTTCTTTTGCTCTTTCCTCTCTTTCCTCTGTCTTAAATCCTCCTGAAGCTCGCATATCGCGTCCAAACATTCTGACGCCGTCGGTCCATGCACCCTCATAACCATCACCCTAGTCCCATTAATTTGATACTCAAATCTCAAGGACGGGTGAGCCTGCTCTACTCTATCTGTTATTGCTATAATCTCCTCATCACACACATTACAGTCCACATCGCGAGACATCTGAGTAAATTCGACCGCTTCATACTCCTCCTCAAAACCCGGTCTCCATGAGTTCCCCCTCCCCGTACACCTTTGGAACCTGCCCCGTCGTCGTTTACCCCAAGATCCTATTACTTTCAACATTTCCCGCTCCACTGAGATGTCCTCCAGCCCCTTGCCCTGAGCTGCCTCTGTTCCGTCCTCCTCAGAGGTCCCCTTTCCCTCCTCTCCGCACATTGATGCCTCTCCTTCTGTACTGCCCTCCTCACTGTCAGATGAATCCCCACTCTCTCCCTCACTTGTACCCTCCATCTGAGATTCGCCCCACTCTTTCTCTTCCTCTATTACTATTTCCTCCACTGTGAGGGCAGTAAAAGAGTTTTCACTCTCCTCTGCCCTCCCCACCCTTTCCTTCTCTTTTACCGGTTTCCGCTTCCCTCCCTTCCCTCCCTTCACCACCGTCCAACCTCCACCTTCCCCCTCCCCGCTCCTTTGTCCTGTCCGTGATGTTCCACTCGAGTCCTCTGTCCCCTCTGAGTCCTCTAGGTCATCTGCAGCCGCTCTCTTCCCAAGAGACACTGCAGGGACGGAAGCCTTCCGACGAACTGAAGGCCCCTCGTCACCACTTGTCTCTGTCCTTCCCCCCGCTATTCCCCCGTCCACACTCCGCACTGTCTCGCTTGCCTCTGTTCCAGTGGCTACTGCCGCATAAGATCTAGGACGTTTCGGGCATCTGTTATACAGGTGCCCTACCTCCCCGCACAAATTACATGACACCTCTACCGTGCAGTCTGATGTCACATGCCCCTCCACCCCACACCTTCTACATATCACCCTTTGACATTTTGCCGCAAAGTGACCCTGCTGTCCGCACTTGCGGCAACCCGTCGGCTGTCCCGGATAAAACAAGTACCCCCGATTCGCTCCGATCATAAAGTTAGCGGGCGGATGCACCACGTCCCCCCCCACGGCCGGACTGGCCCGGAAACGGACCAGGTACTTCCACCTTCCTGTCCAGTATCTGCCAATATCCAACACCTTGTATCCAGCACCTTGTACATCCACAAACCTCTTCAAAAAAACCAAAATTTCTTCTTCAGGCATAAAGGGGTTGAACATGTGCACCTGTAACGTCCGTAACTCCCTCTCAAATAATGGCTCCACAAAAAACAATTTCAGCGGTCCCATTTCTTTACATGCCAACACTTTGTTCCACACTTTGCGGCAAATGCCGTCCGAGGCCAGAGTCAAATCCATAATTCCTTTAGCAGGGAAATCCTGTAGGCAAAAAACATCTTCTAGTTTCAAAGCAAAAAACTCAACCAAAACCCGCTGTTCAAACAAGGCTCTGTCCAAAAATTCTCGTCCTACATCTGCTTCCTTTAAAACAAAGCGCAACGAGTCTCTCATCCGTCCCTCTCGGGACAGGGGATCCCCGGCCGCCAGAAACACTCTGCGCTCACCCATCGTCGTCCTCCGGAACAAACTGTCGTCCACTGGTCCCCTCCTTCCAGCTCCACTCTCTCCAGGCAACTCCAGTCTCCAAGCTCCGAAATCCAAAAACCTCCAGGCTCCAAGCAAAGCTCCAAACGCCAATTTCTGGTCCACAGCTCCGTCCGTCCCTCCGGTCCACCTTCCGCCTTCCGCCCTCCGCCTTCCCGACCCCCTGGACTAAGACCTCGGAATTGCGGGCTTGCCGGCTTAAACCTTGATCTTAGCCAAAAGGCCGAGAAGCGATACCCCCAAAGGCGCGGACCGACGCGCGGGCGTTCCGCTGGCGCACAGTGGCGCAGGCCGACTCTCCTCTGGAGCCCGGGACCCGCGCAGCTGCCGGCCTCCCTGCAGCCAGAGGCCTGCCGCCGGACTCTGCTCCCCCTCTCTCTTGCCTGCCTGCCTTCCTGCCAGTCCCGGGCGGGGGCCCTGCTCTTTGATCTTCTGTCAACGGCCCGACAACGACCGCAGCCGCGGGGGGCGCCAGCCGCCCGGCCTCCTTAGCTTAGGCCCCTCCCACCGGCAGCAGCTGTGCCCAACCAGCTGCAAGCGAAAGCGGACCGCCAGCACCTGCGGGCAGAGGCAAGGGGCAGCTCTCTCTCTCGGGAGGGACGGGGACGCGCGCGCACACACACACGCCTGCCTGCCTGCCTGCCTGCCTGCCTGCGGAAAAAAAAGAAAGAAAAGGTGTATATACTAAGTTTTTTGGAGGGAAAACGCCCGGCTGTCGAAAGGGGCCCGCCTGCAAGGACGGGGACACACACACACACACACACACACACACACACACACACACAAGCCACGCCTGCCTCCCAGGGAAAAGGAGGAAAAAACTAAGTTTTTTGGAGGGAAAACGCACGGGAGCCGAAAAGGGGGCCGGCCTGCTGGCCGAGAGAGTCGAGGCGCGGGAAAGCGCACCGAGGGAGCACGGGAACGGGGAGGGGGAGAGAGAGACACAGAGGCACAGAGACACACGGATGGACGAGAGACGAGACCGGAGAGGAAGGAGCTCCGGTCCACCTCGCTTGCTTGCTAGCTACGTCTGTCTTTTCACCGCTGAGAGAAGGTAGTGCACCGTTCCCGGAGGCGCTGCAATACCGGGCCGATGCGTGGAGAGGACGGAGCAAGCTCCTGATCCAGCTCCCTGTTCCAAAAATCCGTTTAATATGTGGTCCCCCGATGGGGGACGTATCAGATATTAAACTGATAAGAACAGATACTACACTTGATCTTAGCCAAAAGGCCGAGAAGCGATACCCCCAAAGGCGCGGACCGACGCGCGGGCGTTCCGCTGGCGCACAGTGGCGCAGGCCGACTCTCCTCTGGAGCCCGGGACCCGCGCAGCTGCCGGCCTCCCTGCAGCCAGAGGCCTGCCGCCGGACTCTGCTCCCCCTCTCTCTTGCCTGCCTGCCTTCCTGCCAGTCCCGGGCGGGGGCCCTGCTCTTTGATCTTCTGTCAACGGCCCGACAACGACCGCAGCCGCGGGGGGCGCCAGCCGCCCGGCCTCCTTAGCTTAGGCCCCTCCCACCGGCAGCAGCTGTGCCCAACCAGCTGCAAGCGAAAGCGGACCGCCAGCACCTGCGGGCAGAGGCAAGGGGCAGCTCTCTCTCTCGGGAGGGACGGGGACGCGCGCGCACACACACACGCCTGCCTGCCTGCCTGCCTGCCTGCCTGCGGAAAAAAAAGAAAGAAAAGGTGTATATACTAAGTTTTTTGGAGGGAAAACGCCCGGCTGTCGAAAGGGGCCCGCCTGCAAGGACGGGGACACACACACACACACACACACACACACACACACACACACAAGCCACGCCTGCCTCCCAGGGAAAAGGAGGAAAAAACTAAGTTTTTTGGAGGGAAAACGCACGGGAGCCGAAAAGGGGGCCGGCCTGCTGGCCGAGAGAGTCGAGGCGCGGGAAAGCGCACCGAGGGAGCACGGGAACGGGGAGGGGGAGAGAGAGACACAGAGGCACAGAGACACACGGATGGACGAGAGACGAGACCGGAGAGGAAGGAGCTCCGGTCCACCTCGCTTGCTTGCTAGCTACGTCTGTCTTTTCACCGCTGAGAGAAGGTAGTGCACCGTTCCCGGAGGCGCTGCAATACCGGGCCGATGCGTGGAGAGGACGGAGCAAGCTCCTGATCCAGCTCCCTGTTCCAAAAATCCGTTTAATATGTGGTCCCCCGATGGGGGACGTATCAGATATTAAACTGATAAGAACAGATTTTTTTTTTTTTTTTTTATGTTTTTATTAGAAAACAGTACAAAAGTGCTTAAATCTTTAAACTACCCACCACCTTAACACCACGTGATCAAGTCCTTCCAGCGCTCCTTAGCCGCTGCGAATCCCCAGCGCTTGACGTCCCATCGGATTCTCCGCACCACATCCCTTTTCACCTTCTGGAGGATGCCTGGGACTGTTCCTTCACTGTTATGCCTAATCAGCTCCGTCCGTGCGTCCCAAATGCTGAGCTTGATTAAGCTGATTAGCAGCCACAGAAGAAAGCGTGTGTTCCATCTTCGAGAACCGGGCACACCTTTCATCACCAGGCTGAGTGACAAGGGGAACTCCAGACCCACCTGCACGAAGAGGCGCCGGCTAGACCTCCACACCTGCTGCGCAAACCCGCACTCCCAGAAGACATGGTTCACTGTTTCTTCCTCCGTGCAGCCTTGTCTCGGGCACTGGCTCTGTCTGGACAGGCCATGCGAATGCATAACTGCCCTGACCGCCAGTCGACCCCATACACCGAGCCAGTTCATGTCTTTCAGTTTATTATCCAGGCCCTTAGGTTGGGCCTGCTGCCAGATGTTCCGGGGCACACCCAGGATCGCTGGCCTGTCTTCTGCCATGATGGTCCTGTACATTCCTCTATGGCTCAGCGTTGCCGTTCCGTCCCGAACCTCTGGGTGTGCCCGCAGCCACTGCACTGCGTGGCGGTAGTGCAGTGGGAGTCGCTCGGCCTTCGGGGTCGTGTTCGTCCAGGCGGCCAGGTGTCGCATGTGCGCCGAGAGCCAGAGGCTCACGAAACGGCTGCACAGGTGAGGCGGGTTGCTGTACAAGATGGTACACAGGTTTGCAACAAAGGCGCAGTCCAGTTTAGTTGGAAAGTCCAGAATCCCCCTGCCACCGTCTTCGACGGGCCTGCACATATCCTTCCTTCTAATGCGCTCGTACGAGTTCCCCCACACGAAGACGAAGATGGCTCGCGTGAGCTCTTTCCTCTTCCTTGCAGGTAGGGGGTAAACGACCGCCAGGTGGAGCAGGAGGGGCAGAATTTCTACCTTCAGCACCAGCGCCTTTCCGATCCATGTTAATGAACGCCGCCGCCAAAGGCCCAGCTTCTGGTTGACCTTCCGGAACCTGGCCGCCCAGTTCAAGCCTGAGGAGTCCGCGGTGTGAAAAAGGACCCCCAGGACTTTAACCGGGCCCGTTGTTGTTGTCAATCCCCCAACGATCTCCGGCTCATATGCCCAGGTCCCGAACAGCTTCACTAGGCTCTTGGCGTGGTTCAAACGGGCGCCGGTGCCTCTGGAGTATGCCTCTATGGTGTCCAACACTCTCCCCAAGCTTCTGTCAGAGCTCAGGAAGAGCGTGATGTCATCCGCATAGGCGGCGATCTTCGCCTCCTGCCCGCCTCCACCTGGTACTCGTATTCCAGCCACCGCAGGATCCCTCCTCAGTTGGTCCAGCAGGAGTTCGAGATAGATCACGTACAGCAGGGGCGACAGAGGACAGCCCTGTCGCACACCACATCTTACTGGGATACTCCTCCCTACTGCTCCGTTCA